>NW_027319799.1:0-3583 GCF_032062135.1 Pyxicephalus adspersus
GTGGGATCTGGCTGTGTGGCTCAGGTGTACAAAGCCTACGCCGACCTGTCAGCCATTGACAGCATGGAATCTCAGTCCCTGATAGGAAGCTCTGGGGAGGACTATGGCTTTGAGGCGTGGGAAGTGGCGGGGCTTGGGGGACTTTTTAGGCATCGTGGGAAACGGGGACCATCCAACAAGGACTCTGGAGAAGACCAAGGAAGTTCAGATAAAACCTGTGATAGCCAACAAGGAGCGGACACTCATTTTGCATCCATAAAAGAATTAGAGGATTGCTCTAATTGCTTGATTCCGGTTGCTGTAAAAGTAAGACTATAGTCACCAAACTTTTTATTTTGCATGATCAAATAGGGGATGTAGTTTATCAAATTCCCATTTGTCCTTATCTTCCATTTAAAGGTGCTTGCTGATTTTAGTATTGCAAGCTGTGATCACCATATTTACTAAACAGCAACAAGCGTGATTTACCAATGTTATTATTGCCTGATAGGCTATGCTGAACTCTATAAAACTTGTCATAAGGCTAAAAACTGTTGTGATCAAAACTCTTTTCAAAGCAATGGAGTTTCTGATCACCAGTTTATATTTTTATTTTTAGTTGCCAGTTCACCATAGTAAAAAAAAGTGCTCCTACTTTGATAAATCTGGCAGTATTAATGTGGTAAACGGGTTCCAAAAATGGAGAATGCAAAAGTGGAGAACATATTCTCTTCTTTACTTTTTAACAAAATTTCTTATTTCTTAATTCTTTTTAATTATTCTTTTTAATTTAAATTTTCATTGTTTTTATTTTATTTAATGTCTGTGCCCCTGGGGGAGATTCTACTCTTTATAAATATTACACAAATAAAGCTTATTTTGAAAAGTAAAGCTAAAAAAAATCCGAGCCCTGTTCCGGGGATGAAGCCTATTCTTGTGGGATTTTACCAGGAAGCCTATTCTTGTGTCCAGCTTTCCCCAGTGACACCTGTCCTCAAAGGTAATTTATTAGAACTTTTCAATTTAAATTCAAAGTGGAAGCCGTGAGTAAAGTGGACCTTATGTTTTCACATACCTGCAATTCCCGGCTGAACTGGATAGTAGAACAGTTTACTTTTTTTCATTATTTTTCCGCCCCAGGTTCTTCATCCGGGTCTCAGACAACAGGTTCAAATAGACCTCCTCCTAATGAAGACATGGAGCCAACTGCTTGGTCTCATCCCTGGATTCAAGTGGCTGAGCCTGACCGAGATTGTGGAGGAGTTTGAGAAACTCATGACTCGGCAAGTGAGTTAAACTGTTAGCAGGGTTGTATTTATTAATATCCTAAAGCTTTAGGGACACCTAAAAGATGATATCTCTTTCACGATCCTTTCTAAAGACAAAAGACTGAATGAATGCTGTACATACGCGCCGTTCTGCTCTATGGAGAGGGGACGCACCCCTCTGCGCTCTCTGCTCTTTACTTGTATTATGATCGTTCATTGTACATAGATCTGCCAGAACTGATCCATGAACGATGACGAACAAGCGCTGTACACACGCCAGATTATTGTCCTATACTAGCCCTGTGGCGATTATCGGATGACAATTATCTGACCTGTGTACTTAGTCTTACACTCAAAGCCAATCTCCAAGCATAGTTTATAACACTTCCATTCATTCCACCCAGACAGTTATGTGAACACCTAACCCTATTCTTCTGCAACAGAAAAGTCAAACTTGTATTTTTTTTCTTTGATCATATTGGGAAGATTTTTCCTTTCTTCCACATCTACAAAAAATGGCAGAAGAGCTTGTCACCAGAACAGAAAGGCACTATCGAGAATAAAACATTGCCACACATATCCCCACTATGCTCTAAAGTTTTTGTCTTTATTTCTTTTGGGAGGATTCTCCACCATTTCCACTCTTAATCCTAAGAGAAAGAAATTAGAATTATGGGCTCCAAAATTTCCCTGCGCTAAAACAAAATCTAAAACAAAATAAAAGATTTTTGGCTGGAGGTTGTAGCTGATAAATATCAGAACTGTCCATAAATGCAACAATATTTCATCTTCTTTCTGCAGATAGATCTCAGATATGAAGCCAGAAACCTGGAGATGTTTCATCAAAAATTTGAAAAAATGGATTTTATAAAGTTTCCCATCCCACTACGACCTTTTGTCACAAGGAACATCTTGGTGGAGACCTTTGAGGTCAGTAATATGACAAACTACTGAAACTGGGAACTTGTAAATGAAGACTACCATTGCTTTTAGAGAACTAGCTTTTTTAAGACAGTTCTTTTGACAGTAACCATTAAGCTTTTACTCAACTATCTATTCTTACAGGAAGGTGAACCTTTAACCCTCTACCTACAAGAAGCAGAGTCTAACCAGATTAAGCAAAGAATAGCAGCAATGGGTGTTGATATGTTGCTCAGAGCTCAAGCAGGAGAAGCAGCCTGGGCTGCCGGTGGGCCGGATGGAGAACCTCAGCGGGCCTTATTCATCCCGCGGGCCGTAGTTTGAGGACCCCTGTTGTAGACAGTAGGAGTGGAGGCATGAGCAATGTCAATGATTGGGGAGTGCAAAATTAAACTACACCATGGTGAACAAAAACAAACATCAGTAAGACTTTAATAAGCAATTGTTCAAAATGTCTGAACTTTCAGGCCAACTGAAGTCTCAGGCATACCTTTTCGGTAATCAGCATCCAGCAACAGGCTTTACCAGGCACCCATCCTCACTTCCTCTGCAGGACAAGTCTCTGTGAGGACAGCTGTGATAAGGGACATGGATATTACTCTGCTCTGCTGGTAGAGAGCACAGGAGAGCAAGCAACAATGTAATAGGGGTAAAAGGTATTGAAACCATTTCTAAAAATCAGTTACAAATTATATGTTGTGGGTGAACAGGACTCCAAACATTTAATGAAGGATAGCAACTAGGATTTCAGTTCATCGCTGTATGAGTACACATGCTTCCTTTTTTTGGCTTAATAAAAACAAAACAAATTTGTTGTTTCTCAGCTCCAGGTTGCATTGTTGCTGTCTAAGGTGTTCCGGCTTCTAATGACACACAAGGTATGCTTTTTTCATATTTTTTTATTTTTTTTACCATTTTAATAATTTTTGTCATACAGTTGGTTTCAAAAGGAGGACATGAGGGACAAAGCTTTTGGTTATAAGGAATGGGAAGTGCCTGCATTTTTATCCATGCCAGGCCCACAAATCTGACAAGGAGGAGGCAATGGTGGGAGGAACGAAGAGGATAGTTACTAATCTTATTTTGAAAATGCTGTTGGCTGGCCAAAAGTGACATTGCCTGTCTGTTTCTGCCATAAAGTTCTGCTGACCGCAAATTTTTTAAGTGGAACTTTAGTTTTAACTTTAAGTGAAAAGTAAAACTTAGAAAGGTAACACTGCCTAATTAGTGATTCTAATTATTTAAAACATCAGATGATTTTAAGTAAACATATCATTTAGGGCCAATCTATGAGGGGTCTTTGGGCTGGTGCCATTGGCAACAATTCAACATCAGTATGAGATGCTTCTGAGATGATTCATAACTCATGAACAGGTGCATTTCTCATCTGGCAGATATCATGTGACCATGTTCAG
>NW_027319800.1:0-3578 GCF_032062135.1 Pyxicephalus adspersus
AGAACCAAAAAAAACTCTTCCACTAGATGGCAGCAGGTAGCTAATTTACGTGTCTGACTTTTTGGTGGTGTTCCGTGGGATTTTTCTAATTGTAAAATATGTGCCGCGACTAAGAAAGGTTGGGAAACACTGCTCTAGGGCAATCTATTTGCCAACCACTTGATGTTAAGGTGATTGAGGTTGCAGACCTCTCACACAAATTGATGTTGTTTGACAATGACATCCATCGCACAATAACATCCAACCCCCTCCACACACACACACACCCCTTTCTAACCTTTTCTTCTATTCTGTCCCCCTTTTGCAGCTTTCAGATTTCCATGTCAATGGGACTGATACTTTGCCCACTTCTACTTTAGCACTAATATGCAGTATCTTCTCCTTCCAGTGGGTATCTTAACTTCCATACTTAAGGATTCATCTAATGTCCACCTTTCTCACTATCAATGCAGCCAACTATCTCAAAGTCCTTCAATCCCTGGACACCTTACTTATGTCAGTGGCAGCAATTTAAAAATCTCATGGTTTGGCAGAATTAACGTTATTAGGATAACTTTCCTGCCCAAAATTCTGTACTTTTTTAGGTTACTTCTCATAGAAGTTCCCTTGTATGTTCCTCACTCCCTCCAACCAATTTTTTTTTTTATATGTCTGGGGTTCTGTTCAGTCAAGAGTCTTTGGGGGCTATACTGTTCTGGCACAGGTGGTCTGTCAGTCCTACATATACTTGAAGAGGAAGTAAAACTCAAAAAGACCCAAAGCAAAACAAATCCTACTTACCTTTAATCCCGCAGAGCAGTTGAACTGCCGGGAGGTTTCTTCCATCTGGTCCCGCCTAGTCACGGTATCCGTTTTTGGGTCAGAGCGCCAGGTGTCAGGTTCTTCTTCCTAAGTCACCCGACCCAGGAGTGAAATCGGGTGATGTAGATTGGGAAAAAAACTTAGATTTTTTTGTTGTTATTTTATTTAGGAAATTATAGGAAATCCAACTGTAAAAAGGGTAAAAGAAGACCAGTTAGAAAATTTACCAGAAGTGGTAAGTAAACTTTATGTCATAAACTATGTCATAGTTTACACTGATTTTCTTATTTAATTCAAAAATATTTTAAATTTAAAAATTAATAAAAGAGGTCATATGCCATAAAAGATATATATAGATACACACACATAGTAACATAGTATATACGTGTGTGTGTGTGTGTGTGTGCTTTCCAACATTGTAACAACAATGCTGGCTCCAACACTCTGCTGCTTGGTTACCTCTCCTGAGCACTGACTTCCACTGAGACATCACACTGTTCTCTTCCCAAAATACCTGGGAATATAAAGCCCCACCTATCACACCAAGTCCAGTCTGGCTTTCCCCTGGCATGTTCAGGAGTTGAATGAAAAGACTCACACAACCTTCCCTTTCATTCAAGAGCCCAGGACCCTAGAATATTTTTTTCACATATTAGCGGTTGCTTTACTACCCTGGGTTCCTTTCCAGTACCCTGCTCATCTGTCTAAAGGGACTGGAAGCCAAACATGCAAAAGTAAACCACTCATCCAGAACCCATTCTTGCATTGCTGTACACCTTCAGAGCCTTCTGAATTCTTGAGCCTCACATAATATCACTTGGCTAGGCAGAATTGCAATCAGTAAAAATACTTTGTTATCAAAATTCATATGTCCGAGTCCTCCTAGTCTTCATCCAATCTTACTACCTACACCAACTCCAAAACCAAATCTATTGTTTTGTCTGGTGGAGTCTATACCAAGAACATCTTGCACTGTATTTTAGGAAAAAGGAGGCCTTCACTTCCACACATTACAAAGTACTATTGATCATCCCATGGTATGTTACCATTCATCTATGACACCCCACTTCAGGTGTCAGTAGATTCTTATGTCTCCTTTCCTACAGCCTGAAGGTTCCCAATTTTTTTACTTCTCCATATTTCAAACCAAAGTCACTAACACCCAGGTTTTTGAATAATAACTGACCATACAGAACAATACAGTACCTAATGGCAATTGGCAACCTTGCATTTTAAATAATATGGCACCCATGTTCAATCCAGCTCCCTCTGTCCCTTTGTATTGCTACTTCCTTTTGTTTTGTCCTATGGTTACCCCCTCCTTTACCATTTTTTGTCTTTTTTTTTTTGTAGTGACTGCACCACTTTCTTCTTTCCAAAGTCCTTTCTCTTTCTTACCTCTTCCCTAGCCAATCACCTTCTATTTTTCTTTACTCTTTATAACCCTCTCAGTGAGTTAGGATGTATTTCCTAAATTTGTTGGTGAAAATAACAATAATTTTTTTTTACTATTTAAGGACATAGTGATATCAATCAATTCTTCTCACTATTTTAGATAAAAGATTTCCTTGATGAAGTAGATGACGATGAACAAGATTTTAAAAACTTGGTGCAACCCATATGTCATGAGTTACATTTTACTGATCAAGAGGTAAAAAATTATTGACACATCATTTTACATGATTTACAAAAGAGTCTGGGCTGCATCAGCTCAGCAGTTCCTGCAGCATTACATTTCCTTTGGTTTTAGGTGCCACCAGCCTAAACAGCAAAAAATATTGTCCCTTACCAGCGCTAATGTTTTTGTTTTAATTTTTTTTTTTTCAAAAGGTAATACAAAATAGTTAACAACAATAAAATTTTGATGATGCTACTTAGATTTCTAAGAGAGATACAACACTCCTAAAACCCCTAAAACATCTTATTTTCTGAGGAATATGTATTTTTGTATGTGTCATTTAGCGGATACAAATACATATGCTAACACTGTACATATGCAAATCCTTTGTTTATATAATGCATTTTCTATGTATGTTATAAAAATAGCCTATCAATATTGTACAAATTATGGAAGTTTAGACTAACCTTGAAATGGTGAAGATCATTCCTTGTACAGCAGAAGGGAGAGAAAAACACTGTAAACTGGAACAATGTACAGAAAAATTTGTTCCAAAATAATAAGCCAGCTGGTGAGGACAGCTCATCTCTCAAGTGCAATATTCACCTCTGCTTCCCACCTCTCCTGCAATATCTACCTTAGTTCCCCATCTCTCCTGCAATACTTACCTCTGTTTACCACTTCACCTTTAATTTTTACCTCAGTTTCCCACCCCTCCAGCAATATTCACCTCTGTTTCCCACATCTCCAGCAATTTACATTTTTGTTTCCCACCTCCTCAGCAATATTCACGTTTCCCACCTCCTATGCAATATTTACCTCAGTTTCCCACTTCACCTGCAATATTCATCTCAGTTTCCCACCTCTCCTGCAAGACTTTCCTCAGAGTTCCCCTCTGCTTCTGCAATTTTTACCTGTTTCCTTCCTCTCTTGCCATATTTACCTCAGTTTCCCACCTTTCCTGCAGTATTTACCTCAGCCTCTTGCAGTTTTCTGCATCACCTGAAACATTTACCTCAGTTTCCCACTTCACCTGCAATATTACCCTCAGCCTCTTTTCAGCAATTTTTGCTCCTCTCTTGTGATTTTTTCCTTCAGTCTTTCTCTTCATTTCTAGGGTCATTTTCACCCTAGTCTTTATTTCCTCTCTCTCTCCGTC
>NW_027319801.1:0-3576 GCF_032062135.1 Pyxicephalus adspersus
TTCTAACCTAGCGCGGCAAAGGCAGGAGTGTTAACCACTGAGCCACCATGCTGACGTGTACCAGGATAATCTATGCAGGGAAAGTATTATATACAGTATATACATTCATTTTATACTTGCAAGACTTATTTTTCCAGGGACTGGAACAAACCATAATACAGCAGGGGTTCCAAACATCACCTTTTACTTCACCATCTCAATAAAAACACTTTCTGCAACTGCTTCAGGCCCTCACTTTATCCCAATCACTATCACATTTTTGTTTTGCTCTATTGCCATCTACTCTTCATACTGTATTCTAAGTGTACCCAACTCCTCTTCACCCCATTCACTGCGACATCCCCTTCCTATTATATCTAGAGTACATCACCTCCATCCACTGCCATCTATGTGCCCCTCTGTATCCAATATACCCCCTCTGTATCCAATATACCCACCTACAGTCACTTTGTTCCACTGCCATCTATGTGCCCCTCCGAATCCAATATAGCCACCTACAGTCACCCCATCCATGTATCCCTCTGTATCCAATATACCCACCTACAGTCACCCCATCCACTGCCATCTTTGTGCCCCTCTGTATCCAATATACCCACCTTCAGTCACCCCATCCACTGCCATCTATGTGCTTCTCTGTATCCAATATACCGACCTACAGTCACCCCATCCACGTCCATCTATGTGCCCCTCTGTATCCAATATACCCACCTACAGTCACCCCATCCACTGCCATCTATGTGCCCCTCTGTATCCAATATACCCACCTACAGTCACCCCACCCACTGCCATCCATGTGCTCCTCTGTATCCAATATACCCACCTACAGTCACCCCATCCACTGCCATCCATGTGCCCCTCTGTATCCAATATACCCACCTACAGTCACCCCATCCACTGCCATCTATGTGCTCCCCTGTATCCAATATACCCATCTACAGTCACCCATCCAATGCCACATATGTGCTTAGCTGTATCCAATATACCCACCTACAGTTACCCCTTCCACTGCCATCCATGTGCCCCTCTGTATCCATCATTCCCACTTACAGTCACCCCATCTACTGCCATCTACCTTGTCCCTCGGCCCCTCCCACAGCTCTTCTCCCTGCACAGGTAATGTACAACACAATGATAATGCCACTACAAACTAATTGTGTTTGCAGAAGCATTTGGTACTCACATAATAAATTTGTAATATCCGTGGCCATTGAGGCTTATACTTGAATAAAAGTTTTAGCGAGTTCAGAGAAACATATTGGCCAGAAATATGATGCAGCAAAAAAAAAAGATAAATACACCATATACTGTGGCTAGACACACAGAGCATACACATCAGCATTTTTTATGATTTATTCTTTGCAGATACAAGCATGGAATATATTTGCACGTAAGGAATTCCAGTTTGGACAAAGATCCACCGGAGATCAGGACTCCATACTGCACAGAGCTCTATGGATCAGTTCTAATCTGAACTGCGGTCCAACAGTCAGGTATTGGATCTTCCGTATAAATAGAGATCCCATTAGTTACGGACTGATATTCCAGCCTGGACAGTGGTTCAGGGAGTGGGTAAAGTCTGATACACAAATCCATCACAGATCAATCAATTGAGGATAGGAACTCTGGACAGATCTGCCAGTCTGGAATGACATCTATCAATCAAGGACTGGAGCTCCGGTAAGGATTAATTTGTCACGGATTGGAACTTAAACCAAAAACCATTGGTTAGGGAACACAGCTCCAGTCCAGGCAGGGGATGGGATTCCAATCTTAAGAGCCATTGGTAACCCCAGAGAGAAATCCACCTGTGAGGGAGCAGAGCTCCATTCTTGACAGACAGAAGAGATGATTTATTATTTCAGGGGGTGACAGAGACTGTAGGAATGAATTGGTCCTGCTAAATAAGCCTTATTCTAATACACCAGACAACATCACATGGTACAGAATGTGATCAGCCATGGCGGGAGGTCAGGGTGGAGGTGCCATCACTATGGTGGAGGATGATTAGGATTCTACGCTGGTGCAGGAAGGAGATTTGTTAGAGAATTAGATTCCTGGTTATCAACATCCCGGGCAGGCTGGGTTAGCGCAGATCTCACATTCATCAATGTTGCTCGCAGCTTCTACTGTTTATAAAGGATAAAACTTCAATTACATTTCAGAAATGACCATAAATGTATCCACAGAACAGGGGAGGCAAAAAAAACGGTGCAGTCTAATCTGCTGCCCAGGATCTTAACAGAGAGAATAATTACATTTCCCATTACCTGAGAATCACCAGCACTTTCACACCAATAAATGTTCCTATGGGTGGGCTGGGCACTACATTGACATTCAACCCCCCTCCCTCAACAACATATTGCTTATCATGATTATTCACTGGTTAGGCTATGGTGGGGCCTCATTGGGGTCAGGCTGTAGGTCCCACCAACCTGACACATCTATGGGTCCACCAGGACTATACCCCAGACAAGCCTCCACCCCTCCCAGCAAGCCTCCAACCCTCCCAGAGCAACCCTTATCACCTCCATTGCTTCCCAGTAAGCCTTCATCACCCCCAGAAAGCATCCACCGCCTCCAGCACCCCCAGCAAGCCTCCATCACCACCCAGCAAGCCTTCATTGCCCCCAGAAAGCATCCACCGCCCCCAGCAAGGCTCCATCACCCCAAAGCAAGCCTCCATTGCCCCGAGCAAACCTTCTCCACTCCCAGCGAGCCTTCAGTACCCGCCCCTAGCAAGCCACTACCATCCACCCCAAAAGCCTTCACCACCCCCAGCAAGCCTCCATCACCCCCCAGCAAGCCTCCACTATGGGGTACATACTCAGCTTCATGAAGATGTCTGGGGCATCCTCTTCCTCACACACGGGGTGAAACTCTTCAGGAAGTTTGGGGTCACTGCAGGCTCTGGAGGCTGAAACTGAGAGATCCTGTCCATTGTCTTCTAGAAAATTCTTCAGTTTCAAAACCGATTCAAATAGGAAGCTGAATTTCCCCACCTGAAAAATACCCCAATAATAGAAATGTTACCCTGACAGGTTTACCCCTATACCACTCTCCCAGTACATGCCCCTTGTTACATTAAATGCCTATACCATTCCCCAGGTACAAGCACCATGTTACATTACACCCCTATACCATCACTCAGTACATGCCCCATGTTACATTACACCCCTATACCATCACTCAGTACATGCCCCATGTTACATTACACCCCTATACCATCCCCCAGTACATGCCCCATGTTACATTATACCCCTATATCATTCCCCAGTACATGCCCTATGTTACATTACACCCCATACTATTCCCCAGTACATGCCCCATGTAACATTATACCCCTATACCGTCCCCCAGTACATGCCCCATGTTACATTATACCCCTATACCATCCCCCAGTACATGCCCCATGTTACATTACACCCCATACTATTCCCCAGTACATGCCCCATGTTACATTATACCCCTATACCATCCCCCAGTACATGCCCCATGTTACAATATATCCCTATACCATCCCGCAGTACATGCCCCATGTTACATTACACCCCTACACCATCCCCCAGTACATGCCCC
>NW_027319802.1:0-3576 GCF_032062135.1 Pyxicephalus adspersus
ATCTGAAAATTATGTGAGCATGTCTATCAAAAGCTGTATTCCTAGTCCTTGTATACTTACGATTGTTCTTTGACTTCAACAGTTCTTGATAATGATGCCTCCAACTTGGACTGTCCATAGTATTTTTTTCCAGTCATCCTTTATCCATGTCCTTTCCAGCTATCTGCAACATATGTTGTGCTATACTTTTGGCTGTCTACATTGTTGCATCATAATTGATACATCCACCTTGACATACTTGCACCAGCTCCTACTAGTATATATTTGGTTTTGGGCAGTTTTGTCCATTTGTACATTTTGACAGGTTTGCCTGCAAAAGTGATCATCCAGTACTGCTATACCCATACTCCTTCTGTTGCTGAAAAAAAACGTACCTTGTTGATCTAAAGTACTAATAAATCAACCTAATGTACTTCTGCACATGTGCACTAACAGGAGTAAAGTTGTAGTGTTTTATATGATTGTGTGATCAAAAAGGAAACTCTACTTTTCCCTGTTGTGCTGCATATACTAGCACTTATTTTTTGATAATTCAACCTGTGAACTGTAGCAAAACTCAGAGGTGCACTTTTTAAACACATGCAGATATGTTCAAGTTGTCTAATAAGTTTTTTAAATTTTGAAATAAAAGAAACAGCCAATAACAACTGCAAACACTGGTTTTAGAAAGGTCATTTAATTTAAAAAAAAAATGGCTGGATACTGACTAACTTCCTGCCTAATTTTATTTCCCATTTGACACAAATTGCCCCTTTTTTTAAATGGCTGTCCTCTACAATAATGTGTTTGTGGCCTTTGTTTTGCAGTGGATGTACATAATTCCTGTTGTTCTATTTTTGATGATGTCTGGGGCGTCGGATGCTGGCAACCAAGGAGGAAATGGAGGAGGTGGTGGCAATGGTGGTGGAAGGTGATTGTACCGGAATCCATCTCCTCCCTCTCATACTGATCACCAGAAGATAAAAACTGCCCCAAGCACTGGTTACTTACTGCAATGCTGCAAATGCATTTGGACTGAAGGATCCTGATGTAGCCCAGGATAACCGTTTTTTTTGTTTTTTTTTAAATCCCAATTTTACTTAAATTTTTCCCTGTGAACAAATTTGATCAAATTGCAAATGTACAATAAAACCAATTTTATTTATTATGTTGTATACCTGTAGGAAAAATTAAATAAGATTGTAATTGTTGGTTGGATAAACAAGTGTCTGGTCTTGTGTTTTACAAAGGAATGTGGTGGTGTTTTTATATTACAGTTTTCAATAGAAGTCACACCTTTAAATAAGAATATACATACTTTGCTTTCCTGCCATATTTTGCTTTGGTCCACCAAGGTCTGCTGATTCTTCTGGCAGTGTTCTAATTGGTCCTGCAGCTTTCAATGGTTCCATTCTTGTCATTTTCCTCATGTAGTGATGTGCTAAGGAACCAGTGAGAGCTACAGATGACAATGTGTAGGAACTCTCCTAAAAGTGTTGATTTACCAATAAAATTGGTAGTTGGAGTGATATCTCAGGATCAGAGTTGTGTCAAGCAGCACTGGGGGCTGGAAAAGTAATGCCTAGTATACATTAGCAGGTGTTAACAATTTTGCACTCTTAACAATCTGATGTGTACAAAATTTTGCTTTTGTGATCATTCTACCGAAAAACAGTTCATCTTTGTTTCCTTTCAGACTGATTTTTAATACGTTTGTTTTATTAGGTTGAAAATAAAAATCTGCCAGTTTACTAGCTCTAAATTTATACCTGTACCTCTTATTAATATAGGTTTTTTTTTTCGCACATAAAACAGATATAGATAACCCGGAAAGGTGCAAAGTTTTCAGTGGATTTCTAAAGCAAATGCTGAACTGGTTTATTGTTTAAAAACTGGTAATTAGAGCTGAACACTACCAGTTCCTAACATGATACGACCTAAACTCGCAATAGGCAGCTTTGAAACCAACAACTAGTACAGGCCTAAAGGAAAACGGGCCCCACATTATGGCTGTGTGTTAAGCCAGAACTAGGAGACGAAACACTTCTGCGCGTTCCTGTTTTATGATTTACCAAGCCCAAATGTCATGAGTTTTACACTGGTCCACAGTTTGTGGCCTTTTTTTTTTTAATTTGTATCTTAATCGAACTGTGCAGAGAATATAAACTTGTAATTCCTGGACTGAATGGCATTTTCTTGAAAGTGCCTAATATGTGTTCTATTGTTTGATCTACATGGACCTTTTAATATCAAAATGAAAGAGTATTTTCAAGTTCAGTAATGGGATTTCTTAAATCCTCTTTGCGTGCAACTGCTCAACTCTACCTTTTATTTCTTTGTGGAGCTTTTATAATTGCTAAATATAGTTGTGTTCAGAATAATAGTAGTGTGTTTTAAAAAGTAAATAAAGCACAAAATCCTTATAATAGTTTTTATTTCCATCCCAATAAGTGGGTATAGTCTTGGCTGTTTTGGCTATTTTTCTATCTGTGTGAATTGTAGTTTTTTTTTTCACGTCTTTCAGTTTTGATTGCAATTTGAAATCATGTAGCAGAGCATCCTATCATTTTCTGCATGTCTTAGATTTCCCCTCTCCAATCATCTTTAATTAAAATATGCTGTTCTGAAAAATGTCTGGAACGACCCATTTTACACTTCACAGAGAAGTGCACTATACCAAGCATGTGCAACATTTGCTGCCTTCCTTCTGTATATAAGGGTCATAATTGATACTTGTTTGTTCACAGAATGAATGACCTCACTAATTGAATGCCACACTGATATTTTTTTGAACAGCCTAATTTTTCTCCTTTTCCTCATTTTCTGTAAGTGAACAACATATATTTGATAATTATTTTTTCCGGTTTTGTTTTGGAATAGAATGTGCAGTTACTGATGCATTTGCCTGGATGGAAATAAAAGCTATTGTAAGGAGTTTGTGCTTTATTCACTTTTTAAACACATTGCTCTTATTCTGAACACAACTGTATTTATGTCCCTCTATGCTATTTCCAGGAAACATTTAATGCAGCATAGCATATTCGATGCAGTGCGATCCTCATTTGTTCCCATTGTGCTGACATCGCTTTAGTCTTGCCTTTGGATGCTGAGAGATCCCTGCTCCTGGACAGCCAAAAGGAATTGTAGAATAGGAAGAAGAGAGAATATTCTGGACTTGAACATTGTGAATTATTCATCATGGTGTATGAAGGCTATAGGTCCAAACAATAATTTTATTATCTTTGGATATAGCGATATCTTAATGTAATGTTAGCTTTCAATGTCTTGTGTATTAAAACGCCTTAACGCAAAACTAAAATCATAAAAAATTGGCCTCTTTTCTAAAGAACTACAGTGGTGACACATAGATGACTTCATCATTATTACAGATATTTTGTAAATAGGAAAGTATATACCAGGTCCGAAACAACACCAACACTGGTTTCATTTATAGCTGAAGATTAGGTGCGGTTAAAAGTACAATGTTATACCATTTTTTTTGAATAATCACTTGTACACTATGCAGAAACCCTATTTACTTTACTTGTCCCTAGTATTGCAACCTTAATTTCTGTGTTTGGTCAATGTAAACTCTAT
>NW_027319803.1:0-3576 GCF_032062135.1 Pyxicephalus adspersus
CACGCTCCATCTATATCTATAATTCCATTCTTGCATGGTCACACGCCCTCCAATACACTTTTATATTCCCAAGCCAGATTAAATCATAAATAAATTGGGTTTGATCAGTTGTTAGCAGAAAGCTGACAAATCATCTTTGATAAACCTTTATCAGTCTGCTGGTCTCCTATATACAGAGATGAATCCTCAGCAGATTCAGCAGCAGAGAAGGAGTTGGCCATTTGCTTTGCCTAACAGAAAGTATTTTGAAGAGGTTACGTCATGTCAGTCTTGGCAGGGATTGTGGCCAGATGTTACTAGTCTGTTGATCTGGGTACATGATCTATCATCTCTTATTTAAGTGTTTCATAATTATTTGCTTCTGTCTGTTACTGGTGACTGTTGAGCAACATGTATTATACAAGCATGGTATAAAAATCCTTTCCATTCACCGGATTATTAATATTTGGCTTTTTTCACAAATCTGTACTGATACACATCAGACTTCAGACATCTGCTGTTGATGTTTTAATTACTATGACATGTCTATGGTATTCCACTGCTAAAGGATGTAGTTGCTGCATGTTTTTTTTACTGTGGCTTTGCTGGTTGAAATCAGCGTGGACCTCTCGTTCATAAAACATAAGGAGAAAAGGATATGGAGTATCTGCTAAAAAGTATACAAAAATCTTTACAATGGTCCTGATTCATTAGAGCACACTTTTATCTGTGAAGCGGGCTGATCCTACAAACTTGGATCTGGTCCAGGATTAAAAACATTTGCTAATAATTTGCAAATTCATTTTAAGGAATCAGGTTTGCTGATTCAATGATAAAAGTGTATCCTCTCCAGCCTTGGAGAGCTTTAATAAATCAGGCCCAAGATATATAGTTTACCCAGATGGGGGGGGGGGATTCCTTTTTTGGTACCAGTGGAGTTACACTTAAAGGTCTTTGGGAGGCATCTATGCAGAGGCAATAACTGCAAAATCTAATTGCTAGTTTTGCAGAAGAGCATCTTTGTTTTCCATGCTCCCTCTGTACTATACTACAGCTGCCATGCAAGCTCTTGGAGCTACCTGCTATTCAAAGTAAGAGTCCATTTTCATTTAATAATAGGGCTGCATTATGTTTGACATTTTCTGTGTAACAATTTGCTGCCTTTGGATATGTAATCGGCTCTATTGCATTAGTGAAAGTGGAGTAATTGCACCCATTACTCATGGTTTTGTGCCGGGGAGAGAACTGTGCTCTTTGTTTAAACTGGAATTTCAACCTTTGGTTGCAGCTAGGTGACCCCGGCTTTACACTAGAACAAAATATCTGTCCTCCATCAAAAAGATAAATATTCCTTGGTAGCTAACAAGCTAGTTATTAACAGTATGGATTAGGCTGGATCCTGCCTGTACTTCAGAGAATGTGCACAGCTTCTGTATATTGATACATCAAATTGAACTAATAAATTGTAATATTCTGCCATGGCTGCAAAAAGGAAATATTATGTTAACTTAGAATATATTATTATAATCCTTTTTCTTCTATCTCCTAAAAAGAATTAGAGTTTATTTGGTTTTAATTATTTTAAATGAAGATAATGCTGTGTATGATTTGACAGCATATTGTTCAGCACCAGTTTGCAATACAAGTGACCTTGAGGACCACCCAATGCCAATGCTAAAAATATGTGTATTTCTGTTCAGGCTCTGTTGGCATTCACACATAACTACCCCAATTGATTGGACCATGAAGGGACAGAGCTCCCTTGGATGTTTTTTTTGATTCTCCTTGCTTCCTGCAAGTGGAGGTCCAGTTCAGACTTGCAATTGTTCCACAGACTCAACTGCTCCCTTCTAACCAAATGGGAGCAGTTGGGAACAGTTTTGTGCGCATTGGTGCAGTGGGGTTATGCTACAGTTATTAGAAGCAGCATGCCTCATTTGGCCATGCGCTTGCTTTTGCTCTGGAGGAAGAACTGCACCTCCATTCAAGATCTTCATGTGTAACTGCATTTACCTAAGTTGAGGTTTGATTCTCCCGGGACCATAGAAGCAATTTGCTATACGACTGGAAGTGGCTACAATTGTGAAAGGGACCTTAGAATAATTTAGGAAGCTGCGGTTTACTGCATCTTCAATCACGCCCATACGATTGAATGTTTGGGTTTAGGAATTTGCATTTGGTTGTCTTCACATTGCGGTGGTGTATGGCATGGTTTGTGGCCATCCCTCTATTCGCTTGAATGTGGATGTGTACCACCACAGTGAGCTGTGGTTGTGGTTGTTGCTAGAGGACTAAATATGGTTCATAATCCAATGTGGTGCAGTAAAAAACCACACTCAACTGCACGATGAGTGCACGAGTGTTTGTCAAACTTTCAGGTTAACTCTAAAAACTTTTCCAAGTTCCATATAGGGTTGCCCAAAAGTGGGTAAAGCATATGGCTTTAGACTTCAAGATACCTTACTAAATACTTTCCATCCAACTCCTGGCACCAAAAACATGCTGTTTGTGCTATAAATTCAAAGCCTGATTGACCCTCCTATACTCAATCTTTTTTTTGGCATTATGAGAAGTCTAAAACCCTGATCTGCATACTTTGTTTGGATCGCAATCTAGAGTTCTTTATTGTGAATGTGCTGCTTTGGCATCAAGCCGGGGTTTCTAAGTACCATAGACATAAAAACCTTTATTATTTAATTACCGTGATTCATCTAGAAGGCGGGATCTTGTGTCAGTTACAAGACGTTCTTCCAAGCAGAGTTTCTTCTACAGGAGTAAAATTCAGAGTGTGTATTTTTGTTATTTGGGTGTGACCATCTCTAATTTAGCAAATGTCTGCACTAGGACAGTTAAACTCTATTTAAATTATTAGCGCGCCAAGCAGGCGCAACAAACGCTTCCATTCAGGCGAGGCCAGCTGTCCTACATATCATGAATCATGCCCTTCACATGCTAGATCAGGCTCCCATTGTCTTCACTGTGACACCGATGAGATCTGCAGAGCTGGGATTCACAGGCTTCTACTTTAGGATTTGCACATCATATTCTTTGCTATTGTATTGTTTGTGGTTTTTATACAATATGGGGTGTTCACTTAGGTGAATTTTCACCTTGCAATGGATAATTCACTTAGCTTACTGATTGCAGCGATTGTTCACTTTGTAAAGTATACCCAAGGAAATGCAAGGAAATGTAAGGAAATCTAAAAAAAAAAACACTATTTGTCCTTGCATGTGATTGGATGGGTAAAGTCAGCTGAGCTTTATCTCATTTGCTAAGTTAAGTGAAATATCCCCTGCAAGGTGATAATTCACTTTGCTATGTGAACAGCCTGTATTCTTTTAGTAAATAACTGCTTACCTTTTTCATGTCAGTCACTGCTTTTAAGAATTTGCTGCTTCTCTGGCTTAAAGCCTTCCAAACTTTGCTCACCAGTGAGGAAGCAGCGACATAGTAATATATATGTGGCCATTAAGAAAGTGGCTCTGCAGGGGCAGGTCCTTGGTTCAGGAACTTCCAGGTTCTTCTACGACTCCCTGATTTTCAGCTCACATGATAGACTTGGAACTGGAGTGTCAGCTTTGCCTATATTTTGGC
>NW_027319804.1:0-3575 GCF_032062135.1 Pyxicephalus adspersus
TAACTACATTCCGTCTACTCAAAGACGGTTTTTAAAAATTACAATGGATGCAAAAAAATATTTTTTCTATGATTTTTAGCTTCCATAAAGTAGAAGGTAAAGCTGGCCACAGATATGACTAATGTTATGGGTCTTACATGTGACTGACACTGCCTATAGGAACCCATAAGGCAGATTACAAATCAATATTGATTCTTTGTTTGACAACAATGTCTGCAAGCAACTTTCCTCCTCCCACAATAAGAATGACTTACTAGGAAAATGGGCTGTTGAGTGCATGCACCCAGCAGCCAAAAAGCAGCACCTAAGGGCAGTTGTGTATGCACCTGGTCATCCAACTGCATTCCTAAAATTATAAGCCGTCTATAGTGAAACCTGGAAAAAAAAAGTAAAAGTGCATAAACAATGGGCAGGCTGTGAATACATGGGGAAGATGTAATGGCTGGCACAAGGATAGGTATCTATACCATTTCCTCCTGCCCAGCAAGACTTTGCCATAACTGTAAACCTAGCCTCCTAGGTTTATAGCCAAGTAAACCATTTTTACCTGTTTTTTTCAGGTTTATTCTTGAATATGTTTATTTTTGAGTGTATATGATAAACTGAAGTTTATTACATGTATATTTTTGAGTTTAGAAATGCATTAATTGAAAATGTGTATCTTTTAAATCATTTTAGGTCATTCCCACTGTCATTCCTTCAACATGGTATTTGTGTGCAGTGTAAAGATACTCGTGTTCCACTTTGAATACGTTCAAATACACAGTAAGGAGGCTGCTAAATACCTGCTATTGTTTTAAATATCATGTGGGACAAGAAAGGTTGCTAATTGCTAGTGAATATTTTGCATATTGCATAAAAGGTTAATATTCTTCCTAATCTTTATTTGTTGTTTAGGAAGTACACATATATTCTAGTATGTTATTTTAAAATGTAAACTTTGTATACAGTGGGAAAAACTAAAAACTTTGTTGAGTTTTAACTGTCATGTACAGAATATTCTCCACTACCTACTGTCAGAGTGGAAATCTACAAAACCATGGATAGCAGTGAAAACTCAAGACATTCTTCTCCTTCTACACTAAAATAATTTAGACAAAATGTATTTAGTTTAGATTATGATAATTTCCACCCAAGATTCACGCAATTTTAAATAGGGTTTAATGAGGAATATGTGTTAATCATGGGTGAAAATGTTTCTTAACAGACCCTTAAGTATTTACATAGGAGTTCCCATTAAGACATATTTAATAAAACCTTTTACATAGGTAAAACAAATACCTCTGAATGTTTTATAACAAGATATTTGTTTTAATATTATTTTGGCTCCACTGGTATTGGGATGTAATGACATGATTTAATTCATATTTTAATGAGATTCACACTACAATATTGAAGGAAAAAAGTTTTTTTTTGGCAATTAGTGTGTGTTAACTTCCAGTGCTCAACCCAGAAATGTTTTTGATCCGGGTGGGACGAAATTGTAGGTGGGTGGCAGCAGCTTTATTATGACCAAACTCTTTAGTAGCCACCCAAAAACAGCCGGGTGGTTACTGAAAAGTGCTGGGTGGTGCGCCTAGCTAAATGGGGCTGGGGAGAACACTGACTTAATTTGTAAAATTATAATATATAAGAGAAAAATGTACTACAAAGCTCACCTACCACATCAGTAAATGAATACATAACGCTATTTATGGTGGGAAAGGTAAGGGTTCCTAGGAATACAACTAAAAAGTCTCCATTCTCAACACGTTTTAGTATAATGGCTTCCTCAGGGGAGACAGAGACATGGGTGGGTGAGTTTGGTGAGGATAAAAGAGGTTATGGGATATCAAGTTTTGTTCCTAACGATCTGCAGGGTAAGCGTTTAAAAAAGCAGGTAAAGGATTCATCCAATCCAAAACCTCTGGTAGCAGAGTAGCACTACAATACTGAAATCACTGACACAGGAGTCATGTAGATTCCATATCTCAAACACTTTTTTCTTAAAAAACTGGTTTCTCTGTATAGGTTGGTTAAAGACTACCAAAGATCTACACTCTTCTGTTACAAGGGAATTATGGTTGTTGTTGTTGTGGGTACTGATAGATATTGCTGAAGGGCACATACCAGACATTCATCATGTTTACCAGGTGTATAAACTTACATTTTCAGGTAATAGGCAAAACTGAGTTGGGGGGAGGCTTTATAGGACTAGAACACCTTTCAGAAATGGTCTCTACTGTTGAGAGCTCTAGAGCAGGGGTCCCCAACCGGCCATCTGACAGGTGGGGCTCTGGTTGGTGCACCCCTCAGCAGGGTCAGGAGAATGACCTTGCCTGGGGGGGGGGGGGGGGGGGGGGGGACACCAGCCAGAGCCACAAACCATGTCTCTCGTACAAATATAGGCTCAGGGTGTGTATCTGGCTCAGACCTGTGATGGGAGAGTGAGAGGGTTCTGGCATCATGACATTACTCTGGGGGAAGTTTCTTCACCTTTGAGTGACAAACTGCTCCCTGCGCATGCACGGTCCGGAGTCCGTGGATTTAGTGGTCCACGAATTTCAAAAGGCTGGGGACCACTGCTCTAGAGAACCTCTCTATTTATGACATACAGTACTTATAAGTGCAAATCTTGTGGATCCTACAATATGGCCAGTTACCTCTGCTACTGAACTACCTGACTCAGCAAACTGATTTGGCTTTCTTTTCTTTTCTTTCATTCTTTTCTTTTTTGCAGTTTTCCAAGCCACTTCATCAGGATTTGAAGTGGCTTGGGAAGCTAAATGCGACTAGCTGGTATTGATATAGATATACAATGATCAAGATAAATGAGAACCTTCACAGATATATTTGTCCCCATGTTCCTAAAGACAGTTTCTTGGTAAATGACTTGGAAAGCTTTCAAATGTCTTCAGCATTAGAAGAACAAGTCCAGTTGATATGACTATCTACTACTAGCTAACATGGAGGCACATTTTGTTGTATAACAAACGCTAGTTGCAAATAAATCCACAATAAAAATCATAGCGATACGGGGAACTTTGTTTTATACTATGTCTTAAGCACTGTGCTAGGAACATAAGTACTAGAAGCCCTCTGCCAGAGGTATGCAGGGAGTAACCCACACACTGCCATGAACATGATAACCACCATAATACCTTGGCAAAAATATGGCAGGCACATTGCCAAAAATAGATTGATGGTAAACATTTGATGCATTTTGTTGACAACAAAAATGTGCTGCCGAAACTTGCTGTCCATGTGAAGTTCTCATCCAGAGCACAAAGAATAGGGAGTACGAGATGTTGGGTACCCTTAACATGGAAATACTAAATTAATTAAGCACTTATGTTAATGACTAGCTGAAGCATTTTGTGTGGGCCATGCTGACCACTTTAGACTCGCTTCTATTGGCACACCAATAACATAATATTTTCTGTTGTAAAAATGCTGAGTACATAGAGTGCTCTGAAATCATGACAGATGATGTATTCTGACATCTGAACATTGTGACAGATTACATATTTTGTGCTCTGATATAAGGATGTGTACTAACAGTTATGCTTACACTAGGCTAGTAATATATTTATATA
>NW_027319805.1:0-3574 GCF_032062135.1 Pyxicephalus adspersus
CGCGGTCCATACCCGTGCTCAAGCTCACCGCTCCGGGCACAGAGGGAGAGGAATGGACTGTGGAGAGACGGCCCGGGCAAGCTGTGAGGCGGCCGTGGTCCAGACCCGTGCTCACCGCTCAGGGCACAGAGGAACAGAGGAGAGACAAGTAAGAAACATATGTTTAGGCTACATTTGGACCATAAGACGCAGGGACTTTTTCCGCCCACTTCTGGGGGGAAAAAAGTGCGTCTTATGGTCCGAAAAATACGGTAAATGAAATGTTAGTACACATTCAATAGTCTTTCTTTCTTTTCTTTCTTTCTCTATCTTTCTTTATTTTTTACATTGTAGATTAATAGTAAGCGCGTCCACAAACTATGAAGGAACACTAAATTAAAAAAAAATATTTGATCAAAAAAGTGTAAAACAAAACAGAATACATGTTATATTGTTCAAATTAGCCAATTTTTGCTTTGATGACAGCTTTACACACTCTTGGCATTCTCTCAAGCTGTTGAATGTTCAGAGAATGCAGCTGTGCCAGATTTGTTTTCATAAGTTATAATTTGTTGTTCCAATGCCTTCTACACTGTAAGAACTACTATAAAAGAAGGCTAAACTTATAAGAGAATGAAAATATGAAGTATCTAAGAGGGAGAAGGAAACTGTTTTTGCGGCAACAATTTTGCAGAGATGTAAATTTGAGGTTCCTCACCCCTACAAAACAAAATGGTGGGAGTATGTAATGGAAAAAAAATATCTTATTTTAATGTCATGCAAACCTAAAGATGACCAAAGCTTTAAACAAATGGAAGGATATTTCACAGAAAATTTCTTATACAAAAAACGCATAATAAGAAAAAAGGGCCACTAGGTGTCATTATAATTTACAAATTGGCATCATTTTGGTCAACAATAATCAAAGTGATGTTTTCCTGAACAAAGTAGATGTTCAGTGGGAGGAGGGAAAGTAACATAATAACTTGGTTTCTAAAAACTAATCACACATTTCTTCAGGAATCTCGTGTGGATTAAGTATGCCGGGAACGGACATCTGAAGTTTGTGTTTTTCTTCCTGGGCTTGTCGAAGGGCAGTTTCCCTTTCTTCCAAAAACAAGTCTGAAGTGTCTTCTCCAGCAAACTCCTGCAATTGAAAGAAGTAGAAAATAGTCAATTGTGGATCACTGCCAGTTTTCAGTTGCATTAAAGTTAAAAGTGCAAGGTTGACAATTCTCTCTAGCGGTCACTGAAATTCACAATGAATTGTTGGCCCTCCACTGGTGTGCATTATAAAATAGATTATGGCGTTAGTCTGGCCCGCTTTTCGGACAAACATATTCTGTCATCCAGGAGGAAGCTCTGTAAGTGGCAAGCAAAAAGAAGCCTCTATGACTTCTCTCAGTCTCAGCCACAGAGGGCTGTAAATCAATCAAATAAAATAAATAAATCAAAGGCTTCACAGGGACAGTTAAAAAAAAAAAAAAAAAAAACCATCACGGCTATTAAACAATTTTGGGCGCTCATCTTTAACTGGATAAATGCTGCCCTGCTGTTTAATTCCAAAAAAATTCTGAAAAACATTTAAAAGTCTTGCAAAAGAACGTAAATGCGATTTCATTAAAAAGTCTATGGAAGCAGCAGGCTGCCCCGAGATGCTGTATGAAACTTCTAATAAACTTCAACGCCAATGAGAGCAATTACAAAAATATTTTAACTGCCCCAAATTTTTATCTTTTTAACATAAAGCAAATGTTTTATGTAATTTTCTCATATGACAAATGTAAGGAATTACAGCAGATACATCAGGTCATTCTGTGGGTTAAATTTTTGAAATGTGTTATATTATTTCTATCTACCCAACAATACTTTTTTTTGCAGATTCTGCAAACAACTTTGCTCAACTTTTCTCATAATTAAATAAAAAATTTAATCAAAAAAGCACTTAACAATGTAATGTGCAGGAATGACCTTTTTCAAAATGCTAATAAAAAAAAACTAAATATGAAAAGGGACATACACACAAAAAAGTCAAAATTGAATTTTGGTTTGTTAGCTGCCTGGATAAACACTTTTCTTTACTACGATTACTAAAGGAAACAAATATAAATAGAACAACTGCAAATCTACATGATTTATTGATGCTCAAAAGTAAAAAAAAAAAAAAAAAAAAACTGAAGAAGCAGCTGTTAAAATTAACTTTTCAAAACAAAGGTTAGAGGTGTCACTGCTGATTTGCTTTCCAGGACAACTTGTAGAGCAGTCATTCTAATTCACAACTGCTTGGCAAGTATCTCGCCTCCTTGAAAATTCAATGACCACATGCTTATTATAGGTCAGTGACTCTGTAAATGGTTAAGTAAACCTAACTAGGTATAACTAGAATGCACCTTGTTCATCTCTATCCCCTACCCCTTTGAGTGCAAGCTTACACCTGTTGCAGCCAGTGTCCTGTTTTTTTCCTAGATGTGCGGCTAGAACCAGCAGTAAATTTTTTAGTGCTTGTCAAAACAAGAAATCTCTTTTATTGTGGTTAAAGCAGTAAGAGTTGAAACCATATTATAAGCTAGAAGGCAAAAAATAAAAAAATACATTTCCTCAGGAATCAATTTTGACAATTGATAAGGGGAAGCTTTAGGAGGTGACAATGTAACGTAAGAAAAGTTAACAATTTATGAGAAAAGGCCTTGAAAAGATAAAGGTTCACTTTGCTTTGTGTTTGTGAATGAAACATTTCTAGGAGTTAAGCTATGCACACACCTCCAATGGTTCTCCTCTGATAATCGTCTCGGAGCCGATATCGGACGAGAATTTGGCGTGTGTGTAAAGCGCCCGTCGTCGAAGCGACTGTCCTGGCGGATCCAAGGACAATGGACAACAAACGTTTTTAATGAAAGCAAAGGGGGATAGCGTGCAGCAGGGTGCCGCTCCGTCGTTCTCCCCCTTCCCACTCTATAGAGCAGAATGGTGCTGCCCTCGATCATGCATCGTGCAGTCCTTAGTCGCTCAAAGGGATCATGAAAGATCCTTTCCAACAACAATTATTATGTGTGTGTAACCAGCCTTAGGCTAATACCAGACCTGTTGTTGGCTGAAGCAGTCTGCTGCAGGTTCAACGCCTCTCCCAACCCATCCCATTCAACGGATTCAGACCATCCAGCTTCTTCCATTGACTTGGATGAAACTGCCTTCCAAACAAGGCTCAAAGATTAAAACCGGTTGCTGTTGCCGATGGAGAACTAATATGGCCCACAATTTGCCTTAAAATCATCTTCCTGAAAACAGCACTCAATTAAATAACACAGAGGTTGAGTGCGGTTGCAGTTGTCATAACAGCAGGGTGAAATGGAAGTGGAGTGGCCAACAGCTTCAAGTTTCAACTGGAGCGTGAAAAGGGGCCTTAACCTGAATATAGGTGTTATACCTGATCCATCTTAGTAAAGTAAGCCAATGCATTAACCATTTTGGTGTCATGACAGACAGGACATATTGTAAATATTACTTAAAACGTTGTAGGGGGTATCTCATTGATGCTTTGAGTACACGGTCATCGGTAACCAAATTCGAACATCTCTGTTTTCAAGCAGCAAAAAAA
>NW_027319806.1:0-3574 GCF_032062135.1 Pyxicephalus adspersus
CGGGCCTTTAATAGGAGAACATCTTTAGTACGAAAAAAATGGAACTTCACCACAATATCTCTAGGCGGGCCATTCACTTTCTTAGGGCCTAGGGAGCGGTGGACCCTGTCAAGCTCTAGACGTTCTAAAGGGAGCTCCGGTGCCAGCTCTTGAAACATAGCTGTAACATAGCCTTGTAGATCTATAACAGTCTCAGGAATGCCTCTAATACGAAGGTTGCTGCGTCTTGATCGGTTCTCATAGTCCTCCAATTGATCCTTCAAGGTGGAAATCTCTTTTTGTGCTGCGTCCATATCATGATCCAGGCTCTCCAGCACTGTAGTGGCGTCGTCCATTCTGGTTTCCAGGGTGTCAGTACGTTGGCCAATTTCGCGAATGTCCCTGCGTAATTCCGATATAATGGATGTTATAGCTTGGGATAGCTCCTCACGAATCATGGCTCTCATCTTTTGTAAAAAGATGGAATCTTCGCTTAGGGTGTTCTCTTGTAAACCGTTAGGTGTAGCATCCATGCTGTCTTCAGAATGAAGTGCAGGAGAAGAGGCCGAGGACGCCGGAGGTGATGGTGCCGGCGCCATCTTGGATTTAGAGGCTGCACCGCGGGATGAATTCTGCAGCGCCGCGGGATGCTTGGATTTGGACGCCAGACCCATCTGGATTTCTTCCCGGTGAGATTATGGGATATAAGGAATGTAGAGAAGTGCTACTTTTCTTGCTAGCAGCCCGAAGTCGAGCGGAGCCTAACTAGGAAGCAACCATCCGTCAGGAGACGCGCATGCGCCCCCCTTACCATTGTGTTTTAATGCCTGCATTTGTTGTGTGATGTTTCTCACCCACCTAATAGACTCTGGACTTGTATCCTTAGGGATCCATCCTACTTTGTGCATCCACAGAGTGTGCCTTGCTGCATTAAAAATTTTTACTGGATTGCGTTTTTGGTTGACTGTCATTCAATTTCTTTGATGGTAGTGAGCTACTACTTTTTTTTTCTCATTTTGTCATCAACAATGTATGTTATCTACATTTGTTAATGTTCATATACAGCTTTGGATATGTAATATATATATTTAAAAATGTTTCATGCAAATAGCTTCTGAGAATGTCAAAGGGTTTTCATTCCTCAATAAACGCATGGCTATTTCACAACATTTTAAAAATGTTACCCTATTGCAGGAAATGTATCTGGGTACCCAATACTTTCACTTCATGAAAAAAAAATCCTGATAAATGATGTTATTTATATGCTCCTAATTCTATAATGTGTATTTCTATATTTATATAATTCTATAATTATTTAATGTGTATGCTCCTAATAAACTCTGGAGAATTTTTTTTTTTAAAATTGACCAGTAGGCTAGTTCAAGATCATGGATACTGTAAAGTAGTAGTGGGGGAAAGACTTTATTTTCTGTAATGCATGGAAGAAAAAATCATGAAATTCGATGTATATACTACTCCTTATACTGCTGCATCTAGGGCGTACTCTCTGCTTCCAACCATTTTTTAATTCATGCAATTACATAATGTTGGGGACAGATACTGCCTGTAATGCCAGTTTATTTTTTTTTCACTTGTTCATACATCTCATGCATGTTTAGGTTGGCTTTTCAGTTCAGATAAACTTCTGCTGCCTGTGGACACTCCAGAAATGTATACAAATGTCATCTCTGATTATACCTCTATACTTCTATACGTTTTCCCTTCTACCTAATTTACAGACCTGGAATTCCAAGCAGCAGTATGCCCAGCATGGAGAGATCACACAACTGCTAAATCAGAGCACTTTCTTTTGTCTTGCATAATTTGTATACCCACATGTTCTCCTACTGGTAGGGGGAGAGGCCCTAGACATCTGCTTCCTATTGCCCTATCTCTCCAGTCAATGATTATTGTAACAGGGTAAGCCCCCAAGGATATACAAGTTTTATTTACCTAAAGCTGAGAAAGGGTTGAACATCAAGGAGAGCCACAATTGTAATATTGATCCATCCATACCCACCTACACTTTTTAAGGGAGGGCTTATGAGGAAGACAACAAAGACTTGACATATTTAAACTATGGAGAAGTGTGAGGCACTGCCTGAATAATGCTAGTAACTCACTTCAGCTTCTGGCTGGATCCTATCCAAACTAATTGGTAGGGCAACATGTCCTTGTTTGGCACATGAAGTGCAGTTATTAGGAATATTGTTTATGGGGGAACAAGTGAGGAGGTGTTTTTTACCTAGCAACTTGGGAAGGGCTGTTCTTATGTTTGAAATAATCTTTGTAAACTTTTTTTTTTTTCCAGGTACTTCTCAGGGACTACAAGCTGCGGTCATACACCCTGAATGCTGTCAGTTTTCACTTTCTTCAAGAGCAGAAGGAAGATGTACAGCATTCTATCATTACTGATCTACAGGTATGGCATTATCTTGTTACGGTAAACCAGAAAATCTATTGATTAGCAACTCTATGTACTTTTAAGAACTTACATATTACAAACCAATGTGGGTACTCTAATGCAGTTACTATGAAACTGCAAGGTATTGCTATCAATAATTTTTATTATAATAAGTATAACAATAATATACACAAGAAGGCCTAACTGTTTAGTTATATTGCTTCCTGCAGGACAATAGAACACTGGCACAAACAACTATAGGCCAGCTCAAAATAACCTATACAGCTACCAGCATGACTATTGTTGGTTTTTTTTTCATAAAAGGATGTATGTCCTTTATTTAGCACTGCTTTTGTAAAGTCAAGCTTATTTTTTACTTGCAATTTTTTCTTCAAACAAGATTACCCTATTTTGCTCTTTTTGCTTTGTTGGTCATAGAGTGACTTATCTTCCTTTTCCTGCACTATAGTGCCTAATGCTTATGCCACGTAATTGATTGTTGCACCTACTCCACATACAACATTAAGGAAGCATCTACCAACCTAAAGAATCGAGAAATCCTCTTTCTGCTACTGCTCCTGTTTTCGAAATAAAAAGTTGACCTTCAATCCATTTGTGCTGTCTACAGCCTTTAGTGACTTTGAAAACCTCCAGCCATCTGAAATTCTGGTTGCTAAACCTACACCTGCTACCTGGAGCACATCTTTCCAGTGGAGAGGAGTTTGTCCCAAAAGTGGAGGAGATTAACAATAAGACCAGGAAAATTGTGGGGAGGGAGGGTCGATCTATCCAGGGGAGTGATTCAAGATATACAGGAGCAGTGTTCTCTCCAGAAATTTTTTTCAGCCGGGTGGTAGGAAGCTGTAGGCGGGTGGTAAAAAAGGGGGTGTGGCAAAACACGGCAAATTTAGTGCACCCAGTTGTTTATGCCATGGGTAGCCAGTAACCTCTTATTGTTTCAGTGTTCTACCTTCTCCCAATTATTTGTTACAACTTTGTAATGCCTGCCCCGTTAGTATACCCAATTTTTCTATTCTATGTATTTTGCCACAACTGTCCTATGCCGTGTATTGTGACCCAACTTACTAGTGTTCTAAGTTTTAAGAGTTTATTCCTTTGTAGTAGTGTAACAGTAAAATGAATGTGGTGTAACAAGTGAGGCTTAGCTCATATTAGCAGCAAAAAACATTT
>NW_027319807.1:0-3572 GCF_032062135.1 Pyxicephalus adspersus
ACTCACTGACCTCTGAAGCTGCAAGCACTGTGGAGTGATTTATTCTCAGCATTCAAGTTATTCTCAGCAGCTAAACTCCCCCATCAGTGACTACGGTCACAGCTCTTATTGCCTCCTCCCTCAGCAGCGACACAGTTCCCCTGGCTTCTCCCCCGAGCAGTGGCACAGCTCCCCCTGGCTTCTCCCCTGAGCAGTGGCACAGCTCCCCCTGGCTTCCTCACCCAGCAGTGGCACAGCTCCCTCTGGCTTCCTCTGCTAGCAAGTTACACAGCTCCCCCTGCCTTCCTTACCCAGCAGTGGTACGGCTCCCCCTGGCTTCCTCGCCCAGCAGTGGAACTGCTCCCCCTGGCTTCCTCACCCAGCAGTGGCACGGCTCCCCCTGGTTTTCTCTGCCAGCAAGTTACACAGCTCCCCCTGGCTTCCTTGCCAAGCAGTGGCACAGCTCCCCCTGGCTTGCACAGCTCCCCCTGGCTTCCTCGCCCAGCAGTGGCACAGCTCCCCCTGGCTTCCTCGCCCAGCAGTGGCACAGCTCCCCCTGGCTTCTTTGCCCAGCAGTGGAACTGCTCCCCCTGGCTTCCTTGCCCAGCAGTGGAACTGCTCCCCCTGGCCTCCTCGCCCAGCAGTGGCACAGCTCCCCCTTGCTTCCTTGCCCAGCAGTGGAACTGCTCCCCCTGGCTTCCTCGCCAAGCAGTGGCACAGCTCCCTCTGGCTTCCTCCTCTCGAAGTGGGGATCAGGGTGAGCTGAGCTGCTGAGATAATGACATGTAAGCCTGTTTCTTGTACCTTCTGCAAAGTTTCCCTTGCTCCATTAGCCTCCCTGTGCCGGTGCCAACTCCTCTTCCCCCTTTTTTCTGCAAAACAATTCACTCCTCTCCATAAAGGAAACAATTTCTTTACATCGATGGTTATTACGTTTTAAATGTTGTCACTACCAAACCCAGGGTTCTTGTTCAGTGACAGGGGGCCTGGTGTCACACTGGATTTTGTTAGATCTGCCCCCCTGGTGTAAATTCCTCTGGAAGAGCTGCAGCAAGTTGTGACCTGACACCAATGAGCAACGCCGAGGCTTGGCAAGCAAACGCTACGCCAGGCTTTGGGGCTGACAACGAGCTTTGCAGCTGTTCCATGACTTGTGATCTTCCTGGGAAGTGATGAGGGGGGGAAAACCCACCATGATTGGCTGGCTCCATGTGACTGGTTATTATTTCCCTAGAGAAAAGAGATTATTGAATCCAGAGCCTCTCAGCTGTGAATTACTGCCCTGCATTACACAGACCAGACACTAGGTGGCACTAGAAGACCTCTGCAGGACTGGTAATACCACTGATGGAGAATTCCCATCTTTGTTGGACTACATGTCAAAGCATGTCTTTTAGAAATGACTAAAGGTCTAGGAAACCTGCATGTTTCTAGCAGCTGCAAAACAACAAGTCCCAGCAGGCCTTAGAAGCTGTCACTGTGTTGCACCTATGTGTGGGCTTAATCCTGAATGACGTTTCTTCCAATCCCTTCATACTGGTTTATGTCTTTATTTCCCAGGGAGATACTGAATCCCACAGAGAGAAAAAGACTGGCTCAGTGTTCTCTGTACAGCACTACTGTACATGTCAGAGCTATATAAATGTATAATAATAGTGTGTGACTAGTAGGGGACATTAGAGTGTCAGCTCCTCTATACAGAGACTGATAGGACTGGCTCAGTGTTTCCTGTACAACACTCTGGCATATGTTAGAGCTATATACATATATAATATAATAATCCTATTTCAGCTATTGATAGAATTAACTTCACAATGTATAAAATCCCCCCAAACCTTTTTATTTTAGATTGCAGCAACTGGTGCATCTAGAAGGCCAATAAAAGTTCATAAAAACACAATGCAGCGTTTGCTAACATTCCTGGGTCTTTCTAGAACTTTAGGGAGGTTTTATCTTCTCCTCTTAAAAGGCGTGTTAACAAACACCTGGACAAATGTGTACAAGTGCAATAAAACCCCAAATCCTCATACATCAAAGACCACAATGCTTAACACTTCCATGTTGTGAATTACACATAACACCTCCCATTAGGAGAACCTGTCATCAGTAAATTTTTCATCATAAATATAGCAAGTAATGTGTAGAGATAGAGATCACATGACTTTTCTCTTTAGAAGTGGTACCATCTTTGTTGAAACATCATCCAAGGTCATCATCTATTTTCTGGACTGATCTGTTGGCCTCAGGATTTTACAGTCATATATATAATAGGGCTTCTTATAAATTATTCCCCCAGTCAATGTGTCTGAAATTCTTTGACAGATGGTCTAATCTCTACACTTTTTCTTTCAGTTCCTATTAAAACAATGACTCGTTCTGCCACCTAGTGGCCAATCGCCAAAAGTACAGCTGTCAGAATCAGAGATGATTAGGAAATAAATGAATATTGTGAGTGAATTGATAGGGAAATATTTTATAGAGGCCATATTGTTCTTGGCTTGCAAATGTCTGACATAGATCGGCCCTGGCTGCAGCCTCTCAGCTTGTGAATGGATAAAAAGTTACAATGTTGCCATCAGTGGGAAAAGACTGAGAATGTTTTTTCTGCATCAGACTGTGACCGGACTAATTGTTATAACAAGTGATGTCCAGGCTATCTGTGGTAACTGTTGACGAGTTTGGCTTTTCTTTATTCAGCTACCTGGCCATTGGTCGGTTTGGTGATTTGACTGGTAGACGTTCAGGTTGTTTGCTGGCTCTGCATGCAGCAGGCACTTCGGGGGACAAAATAAACAGAGAATTGGCTGAGGTGGGAAACTTGTAAATCTGGCTGCCAGCTTGCTTGGCATTTTACTGCTGATGCCATGGCTTGGCACCCGCCCAGTGCAATCCCCCATCTGTGCCCATTCATGGCTGCCAAGAAAAGATGTTTATGTGGTGTTTGTACAGTGCCGGGGTCTTCACAACCTGCAGCTTTCCATCCAGGTAATAAGTCCCTGTAAGTCCCAGCATGCCCTGCAAAATATGGTGTATGCAGAACTCGAATTTGACCAGAAATGGTCAACTGTTGTCACCATCAGGTGGGAATTGTGTCTACTGTGCACCAAAGGAGAGGTCCTATAGTTCCATTGTTCTAAATGACAAGCGGTCACTTCCTGCGAGATAGTTCACTTCATGTCCCCTACTAAAGCTATGAACAGGAAATAGATTTTGGTATTGTGGTCAAGACCTTGGGTCTTCCCTTTAAAATTTCTCCAACTTAGGTAAATAATGGTGACCCTAGGGGGCGCTGAAAGAAGGAAATACTTCCCTGTTCACCTGCCCCCTTCCATCCTCTTTCTTTAATAAATGTAGAAAAGGCAGGTGGGATGTTGTGGGTGTGGCTTATGAAATACACCGCATTGAAGTGACACCCATGCTTATGATTTCCCCGCCCTCCAGGATCAGGAGAATGCTGACATCATTACCCTGCATTTCTGTAAACTCTGTATAAATTCCCCCCTCCTACACCTCATGCTGTCTCCCTCCTGTGAACCTACCTACCTCCCACCCATCACTCTACAGAGCAGACACACCCACTGCAAGCCTGTTGT
>NW_027319808.1:0-3571 GCF_032062135.1 Pyxicephalus adspersus
ACCTTAATTTGTAGGAAATTCCCGTCTCATAAGCCCCCTTCACTAAGCCTGGGGTTGCCACCTTTTTGGGAAACAATAGAAAACATGTCTAATTTTTACTGGTCAGGTCAGTATAATTATCGGCGTGGTGGTAACCCCAACTGAGCTACCTATAATAGATACCCTTCCACCCCAGAACTGTCTCTCAGTGTGGTCTATCACCTTTGTGCCACAATACATAATTCCTTTTCAACCCATTGAATTTAATGTTAGGTAACGTTTCCAGAAATCAACTAGTAACCCCTCACTGTGTAACTGACCTAAGAAAGGTAAAACCTGATTGGCTGCCAGGGGTTTTAGCAGTTTGCACTATGTTGCTACATATGCTCAATAGTATAAAAATAGGATGAAGATGTAAAAAATTACATAGAATAATTTTACATAAGGAACATATAGAACAATGCTATACATATGGTATTTATTCTTAAGCTGAACACACACTTACAGATCCCTTCCCTTTATATTTTGGACATTATTTGCAATTTTTATGTTTTATTAATAATAAAACAAAGATAGTACTCTAATAAAATCTTATATTCTGAATGACAGTTTTCACCTTTATATTGCACTAAACTCACAAACTGTGCGTGACATCAGTGTAGTGTTAAGTTGTATGAGCCGTACGCTTCAGTATTGTTTCCACCATTACAACAGTATTTGTTTATTTCCCAGATGATCCTTTAGGTACGTATGATCCTAACAGTGTATTTTCTTTAACTGTTATATTTAATGGCATCAAATAGTTTGACTTTGATAACTATCATTTCTTGTTTGGTCTTCCATTGCAATCAAATAAAGCCATAATGAGTGAAAAAAAGCAAACAAATATTTTACATTTATTTAGTAAAACCAAAGATAATGCAACTAATGATAATAGTAACAATAGCAATACTTGACTTAACCGTGAGCTGATCACTGAATCAGAGCCTCCACAGTCCTTGTCAGCACCATTAGGAAGATCATTATTTTACAAAGGTATTTATCTTTCTTTAAAAAAAATCATATTAATGGTAAATTTAGTGGTCTGACAGGTTGGTGGCCACTGCTTTAAAACAGCCCGTGAATATTCCTTTAACACGATAGGCATACTCACAGATCTCTGCCCAGTCACACCCATATCTGGAACGTCTGCAAGTTAGTTTTCAGAACTTGACAGTAGAGGGTGCTGGCATATTATTATTTGTACCTTGCAGATATTAAATTATTAATATCCAAGAGAAAGAATCAAGACAAGAAATAAAAGGTTGCCGTTGGGTAATTTATTTTATTTCCTTTATTTATTTATTAAACTATATGTCCCAAAGGTCCTGGTGCAGGTTTAATCTTTAACAACTTCAAGTATAAAACATTTACAAACTTATGATAAACTTTCATGGAGAAGCCTAAAGTGACCTTATCACTATATCAAAGTTTGCCAGGGGAGCAATCCCTGTGAAGAGAGGGAGGCGATACATCATCTACTGGGAGACCGGCACTCCCAAGTGTCAGTTTATTACATTTTTGTAGCCAATAGTGGTTCCTAGCTTGGAGCCCCTCTGCCAAACTTGGAACCACTGTTGGCTAAAGAGGGTCCAGATCCCTTGTGCAGCGGCACACATTTCCACCTCCCTATGTCCGCCCCCGCCAATGGATATTCATTGAGTAAAAAGGCTGGCGCTGTAGCTGTGCGTGGTAACCTATCCAACATGTGCGTTACTAAGAAGACACCAGAAGTATTGCTGTGGGAATCTTTTCATTTTGAAATTTCTGGCCGAACACGCTAAGACTTGCAACACCACTACAGCTGCATTAAAGTTTGCATAAGAAGCCTCTCCCTAGAGAACAAAGCCTCCCAGAAGTCTGTGCAGGTTTCTGGTTGTTCCAGTTCTGTTTCCTTTCCCTGAGCAGCACAGCATGTCTGAATGTGTCTATTGAAGACTGAGCTTCCCCAGAGGTGTCTTGCCTCCAGTCCTGGGACCTCCTCAGGTAAAGGGGTGTAATGGAGGAGTGTCTACCAAAGTATGGCATACAATGTGAGATCTGTCTGTATGCATGGCTCCTTCTACACATACTGCACACACTATCACACACTGCACTGCTGACATGTACTTTCTTTGGTTTCACTTCTTTCTGAATGGTTACACTACTGAGGACATGAATGGCTCTCACTGCAGGAGAGACTCCGGGCTGATTTATAATGCTTGGATCGAAGAAAGGTGTGTGTTAACCATTCACTGCTGTGTTCCAACTTGTATCACATAAATAACAACAGTACTAATTGTTATGAATGACATTTCACAAATATGGATTACCTGGGCTCTGTCTCACACCTATTACCCTTTACAACATAATATTTATTACAAAACACATTTAATTAATACGTAATACGTGATGATTATACATAGCCTCCAAATTGCACCTGCCATGTTCATTAGTGGATAAGTGAATATAAACCCTAGGGGCCCATTCACACCTGCCTGGTGCTGGGCATTATATGTACACACCTCAACACATGTTCACACCAAAATCAGACCAGCTTTATTTTTTGCCAGCACACCTGATTTGCATTACATTGCATTGATGCTGGTTACCTTCATGGCCGGTTATTATGTATTAAAGCTGTAGATAATGTCACTTTGTATTGTAGGTTAAGCTTAGAGAATGACTGGATGTACATATACAATAAACATGTTACATATGGGACTCATGTTGACTGACATTGCCAAATTCTACTTTTAGAATGAATGTTATCTGGATGTCATGATGAAACTATAGTATCAATGCTGACTTGGAACAAGTAAGGAATTCTGACACTGTTCTAAGGCTATGTACACACGTGCAATAATTGTCGCAGGAAAAGATCTTTCACAATCCTTTCTAACGAGTGCACGATGCATGAACGAGTGATGTACATACAGCGCCGTTCTTCTTCATGGAGAGGGGAGGGGGGAGAACGACAGAGCGGCACCCCGCTGCGCTCTCTCCACCTTAACTTCTATTAAGATCGTTCATCGGCCATCATCCGTGGATCCGCCAGGACTGTCATTTGGATGATGGATGATGAGCGCCGTACACATGCCAGATTCTCATCAGATATCGGCCCTGAGACAATTATGGGACGAGAACCATTGCACGTGTCTACGTAGCCTAAGGGCAGGTTCAGATCTGCTTTGATATTTAGTGATCCAGCGTGACTCCCAACTGCTGGCACCTTGCTAGCCCCTCGGTCACTTGCACCACAGTGCTGGTTCCTAAAGAAGCACTGTCTGCCCATTTGGCAGCAGTATACATTACTAGTACCACTCATTGCTGCCTCTATTCATTCTCTATGGAGCTGCCTCGGGGAGAGGCTATATGTAGCGTCTCCCAAGAGTCAGCAGTTCCCTGGCATGAGCAAACACTAAACATACCGCAACCTCATGGCCAGTGTCAACATGGTCTTATACTTGTTTACAGCCCTCATGTTCAAGTGAAATTTATTTGACCTTTATTTCAGAACATCTGGATACAACAACCCCTCTATGTCTGATGATGGTGCACAATGGAACCTCCT
>NW_027319809.1:0-3570 GCF_032062135.1 Pyxicephalus adspersus
TCTCCCCTGTCTCTCTTTTGCTTCTCTCCCCTTCTCTCTCTTCTCTCCTCCTCTTTCTCTTGTCTTTCTTCTCTCTCCCTCTCTCTTCTCTCTCTTCTCTCTCACTCTCCCCCCTGTCTCTCTTTTGCTTTTCTCCCCTTCTCTCTCTTCTCTCTCCCTCTCTCTCCTGTCTCTCTCTCTTCTCTCTCCCTCTCTCTCCTGTCTCTCTCTCTCTCTTCTCTCTTCCTCTCTCTCCTGTCTCTCTCCTGTCTCTCTCTCTTCTCTCTCCCTCTCTCCTCTCTTCCTCTCGCCCCTGTCTCTCTCTTCTCTCTCCCTCTCTCTCCTGACTCTCTTCTCTCTCCCCCTCTCTATGTTTGTACAGTGTATATTCTCGGTGATCCCGCCATCATCTTAGTACACTGTTGACTGTTGTCTTCTGTAAAACCTTAATTTACATACAATTAAACCTGAGTTTTTCACAGTTCAGTTTGTTGCTTTTCTCTGTAATAATTAAAGCTTCACAGTTTGGAGTTTTAATTAAAATGCACAGCAAAAGGTGAATGCAACAGTCAAATCTTTTAAGTTAAACCCAGCCAAAATAAATCTATAGAACAAATTAAGTGTGAGTACATTAGGAGTACATAAAATGCATTTATTTCCATGCTTGTGGCTGCGATCATCCGAAGAGCGTGCTGACTGCTCACAGACTAGAGGTACAGGAGAAAAAAAACAGTGCAGGGTTGAGCATCTAAACTCAAAACAAAAACTTGATAATATTGTGCTTTGAATATCATTTAAATTTAAGATCCTATTTACATAAAAAAAGTTAAAATGTTGCTAAAAATAACAAAAAGGCATCATGTAAGATTTTTTGTACTGCTACAACTTTCTTATATTCAGTTTTGGATTTAGAGCTGAACAAAAACTTTAGGTGATTACAAACCATTATTGAAAGCATTACAAGCAACGAATGCACATAACTGCAGCAATATCTGTTCATTACTGCAGGCTCAATACTGCTTAACAGTGTTTTGTCCTGCTGATTTTCCTAACTATAGAACCAATTTATAGTTGAAGATTATTGTGGTTATTAATGGTTTTTATGTGGTTTTATGTACTGGAAATGAGCCTTGTAATGTAAATATTAGGAAAAAATTTTATTTATAATATATGTTGTTGATATTGGCCTAAAAAATCCCACTACAAAAATTGGTGTTCTTCAACGTATATTCTTTTTTTCTGGGTTTAATAAGGGATGTGACCTACGTGATATATATGTATAAGTGAAATTCTTCTTCTTTGTTTATAGCTGAAGACTCCAATAATATGAAACATTCACAATGCTTTTGGTGGACAGTAACCATGTGATCACAACTTACCAGGCCTTGGCAATGTTTTTTTTTCAATAAATAGCATGTAATGGGTATTTAAGATTATCTGATTTGGTTGCACTGAAATTCTGAATAGTTGCTTCTGGTGAATTGTGAAGTTTTTGTCATAGTTCCACTTTACTACAAAAAGTTGAATTTGTCTAGAAGACTAGAAGAGCTTTGGAATATATATTGTGGAGTCCCTAATAATGTTCAACACATAGACACATCCCTTTTATTACCATTTATAATAAAGCACATATGAATGTTCAATTAAATCTGCTAAACATATTCCATGGGAATCAGAATGAAAGATGTTTTAAATCTTACATAGTGATTTCTTAGAAAAGTAGCAGCAACATGAGTAGAAAAGCCTGCCCTATACCAGTATACCAGAGACAAATACAATTGTACTCTATGGAGAAGCAGCAGCTTCCCTTTAAACGTCTAACACACCCCTAATGGGTCAGACATAAAGTTCTACAATCCCCTAAACTTCAGCTGCCTCCAGCTTGTATTCAAGCACAGGAGAATGGAGGCACAGTGGTGGTATCAGGCACTGCACAGTGGATCCTTCTTTACAGTCTGCTGAGAGTGGACTGACAATTGACTTATAGTTGTCAAATATACTTGTATAGATTATACTAGAGAACCTCAATATGATTAGTTTTGAAACATATTGCGGCCTGATTTATCAAAACTCTCCATGGCTGGAGAAGATACCCTTTCATCAGTGAACCTGGGTGATCCATCAAACTTGGAATAGATTTATTAAAAGTTATTTATTAGCTTTTAATTCTATATCAGATCCATTCCAGGTTTGCTGGATCACCTAGGTTGACTGATGAAAGTGTATCTTCTCCAGCCATGGAGAGCTTTAATAGATCAGGCCCCTTGTGGCTGATTTACTAAAGCTGTTCACTTACCAAGGTGAATTATAATCTGGCAAGGTATAAATCACTTAGTTTAGTGAATGGGATACAAATTTTCTTTGCATAACACCCAATCATATGCTAGGCAAAAAACAGGATTTTCCTTGCACATGATTGGATGGTTGAAATCAACAGACCTCATAATTTACTTTGCTATGTGAACAGACTATATTCCTTTAGTAATCAGATAGATAGTAAGAAAGAAAGATTTTATTAGTATGTATTATGTTCTACATTTAAAATAAATTGGTAGTATGTAGCTCTAACTATGAATGCCATACATCAAATATTATAGCCGTTCCCAGCCATATAAGAATGTGATACTCCATACAAGGCGGTTGTATCATGTGAAATAGATCCTGCTAAGTCCTTCTTTTTGAATGTTACCGACAAATATAAAAGCATGTTGTTGTGCTCTATGTACAGCTCATCCAGCGATGGGGAGAATACCTTACAGTGAAACATGGAGTAGGTAAACAGGATCCTATTGTCTGGGATTCTGGCAGTATGAAAGAGCTGCGCCTCTTATCACCGGCATGCAGCTCTCTAATTCATTGCTTTGCTAAAGTGGCGAAGAGGAAAAAAAATCATAAAAAAAAAAAAGACAGAGCGATGTAGCAAGCACAATCCGGAGAAGGATTAATATTTGACACACGCTTTCTCAGAAACTAATCAATCAACTGGTGTAGTCGTAGGAGAAATCACTTCTTAAAGAGGCTGTTTAATCTCTTCAAGGTTTAGTTCATTCCTGTATTTATTTATATCTGCGCAAGGGCCTGTAAGTGTGACTACAATATTAGGATACGAAGCGGCAGGAGACCGGAGAAACTTTGACAATGTGCCGTTTTTAAGATAGTCTGCAGGCCACTTTCACAAGATCATGCAAATAAAATCCGTTATGTAGCAATTAAATTGTATTTTTGTTTTGCGGCTGGACTGCCTTCATAATCTGACCTATGGGAACTTTAAAAATATTTCAAGGAGCGATGGTAATGTGCTAACAGGGACTTATTGGAACCAATCAGATTTCAATGCACTGTATTCCAATCATTTATAGGATGATTTTATTAGATGCAGCAGGCTCCATATTTGATGATTTTATATGCAATGGCACAGCCTCTGATGTTTCCAGTCACTGAATTGGCTTGTACAGTACACATTTAAAATTGTACTTATTAGCATGCTACCTCTATCTTTAATTCCTGTTCCTTTAATTCCTATCTATCTATCTATCTATCTATCTATCTATCTATCTATCTATCTATATCTATCTATCTATCTATCTATCT
>NW_027319810.1:0-3568 GCF_032062135.1 Pyxicephalus adspersus
TTGCAAAAGTTTGCCATTGGGGTCCCTCCCCAGCGCTGTTTTAGGGAGCAGTAGTTCAGTGATGCAGATGTGCCCAGGCCAACCAGAGCCCGACTTTCCCCTTTAGCAAATATCATCCTCTTCTGGATCTTAAGAAAACCCTGCAATTTGACAGCCAATAAAAAATTGGGAATATGGTGCGTAATTAGGCATTTATTACCCCCCTTGCAATCCTTTTATAGCAGAAGGAGAGAAACAGCACAAAGAACGAATTACTTTTGTTGAAGAACAAGGAGCATTGCAATAGAAGGAGAACCAGAGTGGTAGAGAAATCAACTCTGTAGCCTGCTGCTCCTTATTGCTATTCATTTGTGAGCTGGGAAGGAACAAGACCTGAAAGTGTTGCTTTAATGCACCAAAGAAAATCTGGTCTCCTTGCCTGCCAGGCATGCATTTGCTGTGTACCTGGAGTATACAAATTTCAGAACTGGATGAGCACAAATACTATGTTTTTGAATGGATAAACATGCTTGTGTATTTCATCTGTGAATATTACTGTGGCCTGAGTCCTGGGTAATCTGTGAGAGTGTAATTGAATATTTCCAACAGTTTAACAAGATTATTACCATCATTTTTGCTTGCAACATTGGCCATGGCTGTGTGTAACATGCATTCAATAATGTGTATCCCTATCTGTGTATCTATCTGTCTATGTATCTCTGATGTGAATTGTTGCTTTCCCTGTCTGTGCATTGTAAATTTGGCATGGCCTAAGCAGGTGGAAAGTGGTGGACTGACAGTGGAGGGGTTGTTTTGGACACAAAGAAGTGACATGCAACACTGCCATTAGGAAAAAATCCCAGAAAAGAAACACTGTAGAGCAGAGAGATCTAGTACTGTAGAACATAGACTGGATAATCTGCATATGTTTTGACTTTCCCCACCAACATCACCAACAAGCTAAATAAAAGTTTGAAATAAATCTTTGCTTTTTTAAAAAAAAATGATTTATTTCAGACCCAGTAGTAGTCCCTTTAACTCTCAATGTAATGCATTCTGATCAATATATATTCAACAAACAAATGTGGGGAAAAGATAAAGCTGTATGTTGACCATGTGGCAAAGCAATCAAAGGAAACAAACTGCACCAGACGTGCATGCTAAGACTGCTCCAAGCTACATGCAAAACTGATAGTCTGAACTCAGCCTTAGACATTTCAACAACTGTTCCTTATATTATTTCCTGATTTTATTTCAGTCCAGAATATCTGCCATTGATGTGATTTATATAAATATTATTACAGATGTTGGAGCCCCAATTATCTACAGGTTGCTTGTTTGTGCTTGTCGTTGAGCTGATTATCTGTGGTGTGAAATGTCAATCCTGGCTTTTGTATTACACATGGTCTACTGTTTTCCAGCAGCTTATAGCTAATTCCTTCTGTATGACTCATTACATTCTGGTGCCCGGTTCACAAGGAAGGTACAAGGGGCAAAACGCTGCCTTATCACATTTATTAATATGACATCACTGTGAATTGCATGTAAAGTGACACATTCTATCACACCTACTTCATGAGACAACTGCTAGCAGCTACAAACAGGTCAAACAATGTCCTGCTATATCTACATCTACACTGACAAGAGAATATTTTATTGTTAATCATCTGTAATGTTTAAAAAGAAATTTGCAGTGCAGATGTCACCATGCTGTTATATTATGAACCCATAGTTGTCATACAGAAATTTTTGTTTGCTGATCTGACGATGAACTGAAATTTGGCTGAAGCAGATTACTCGAATTTGCATGTCATTGTTGGGTACAGTGTCTTGGATAAAGCTGAATCATTTAAAACACAAATCTGGGTACCTTTCAGGTTGAACTGCAAGGGTTAAATTATCATTTTTGGTCTAAAAGTTATGAAATCAAATTGATGCACTGCTCCCGGTTGCCCAAATATTACAATATGTATATATATATCTGTATATATATCTATCATAGTGTAATATTTGAGAACTGGGATCTGTGTGCACCAAGATTAGTGCCAATCAATTAAAAAATGTATATACCGTATTTTTCGGACCATAAGACACACTTTTTTTCCCCCTAAAGTGGGGGGATAATGTAATGTAATTGTACAGTAGCTTATATATTATATATATAATACAATTATATATATTATATAAAGATTTCTTTGTATTGGACTCAATACAGCTTTTTTGTATTGAGTTCAATGCAAAGTTATTTGAATTTCCCGCCCTGCCTCCCGCCCACACGTCATAAGGGATCGCCGAGGGACACATACACACAACGCGAACAGAGAAGAGAAGAAGAAGCCGGCGGAGAAGACAGGCACCTGACGCTGGAGAGGGAGATCGACGCTGGAGAGGGAGATCGACGCTGGAGAACGACGCTGGAGAACGATGCTGGAACAACAGAACACAGGATGATCACAGTGGGAGCAGGTATGTGATGGCTTTTAACCACCTGAGAAAAGTTTGGGGTTAACACTTTCTGCAAGTGTTTTTACCCCGAACCAAGGTCGGGTTTAACGGCCGGGTGGTTAATGCACCTAAATATTTGATCACATGACATTCTGGGCCTGAGTCTCTTTTTCTATTTACCTAAAATATTCATGATCAGTGGTAGGGTCCTCTAAAAGCCAAAAGAAGGATCTTATGGATGAAATCAACCCAGGGGAGCACATGTAGAGCACTGGAGCATCAGTCCCTTGCGCCTAAATAATGATGCTGACTAGAGAGCCAGATGGGCCTGACAGCAATTAGTTTGAGTTTTTACTGATTCTCAGGGCTTCGTTACAGAGATATCCATAACTTTCACTCAAACAGACAACAGTTTTACCAGACAGGTTCAACACAGAGACGGGTTTGCTGGATCACCCACTTTCTCCCATGATAGTCTATCATCCCCAGTCTTGGAGAATTTTCTCTACAGGATGCCCAAATGGCAACCTCTTAAGACATTTAGCAACATAATTCTGTGTTTCTGTAAGTGGCAAGCATTCCTAAATTCTACCAGACATCTATTATTCATACATTCATCAATTAATGCAAAGCATTCAAAATGCTACTAAAAACCAGAATTGTGTGCCTATTCATGTATATGACAACCAGAACAGCTGCACTTCTGTGTGTGTTATAAGATTCTGCCAAGGTGCATTGTAATATTTTTTCTGCCAGTTTCACATTGCTGGAGCCAATGCAAATTACATGTGTTTTTTGGCCTGACAATGTATGTTTTTGGCTTTGCAATGTTATTGGTTATTGCCAGTTGGACAATACTTGTCCCCTTGCTGGGCATTGGGGACTAAAAGATCACTGTGTAGTATAGTATCAGGCTAAATTCAATAAAGAATAATGATATTGCTGTGTTGTCTTTTTGTGTAACTCATTCATATTTATTGTGTCCTTATTTTACCAATAAATAAAAACCCAAGCACACGTGGTTATTTGTTTTTAAAGTCTAATGTTCAAATATATTCTTTTCTTAATACATTTTACAAGCTGCTTCTTTTACTTGAAAAAAAATTGTATATATATATATATATATATATATATATATATATAT
>NW_027319811.1:0-3568 GCF_032062135.1 Pyxicephalus adspersus
CTGCTCAAGATCGCAAAACCATGGCCAAGTCACCTAATCTGCACTGTTCTATTTAGATTAGTTATGTTTTATCACCGCATTCAGCACTATTCTTCTTAGGCAATACACATTTTTTTTCCAAGTGATAATGTCTGCTTTTAGATGTTGTTGCTTTGATTGAATAACTTCTAGTTTCCAAATCAGCATAAAAAGAAATGGTGATCTTTTTTTATTAGGCACAAAAGGACCTTTGCCTAACAGCGAAGGTCACAGTAGTTCACATAAAAACCTGAAGGAGAAGCTGAAATAGCAGAATAAAAAGCTGAAAAAAGACTCAAGTCTACAAAGGGCATTGCCTTCAAGTTGAAATAAACAGACTTGTCTCGGTTCATATCGTTAGGGGAAACAAAAGCCTGTTGTAATTGCAGGCTTTACAGTCCCTATTACATACACTTAGAACCAAAGACACAGGTTGAAGCTTAGGCAATTTGGTTGGGAAACAGCAGGAAAGTAATGTATGTAGTCAAGAACTGTTAGTCTTGAAAATGTGTTGCTGTTGCAGGCTTTTTCTTGCTAAAATCATATTTAATAAGCTAGAAACCTAATTTTCATGGCAACATTTGTATGGCCTCTCATTCTAGTTTGCTTTGCCTATTTATGCAGATTTGGAAATTTTGTTTCTTTTTGGTTGCTAATGTGACAAATCATGAAGCAATTTAAATGTAACTTAAAACTTGAAATGTAATATAAATTGCAGCATAGATGTGGTAGATCAGGGGTGCCCACACTTCTTTGGCTTGTGAGCTACTTTTAAAATGATCTACCAACAATAAAAACTTGGACATAATATTATTTCTGTGGGTGGTAGAGTTTAGTTTGAAAGGCAGGGCTCCGCGATCTACTCGTGTTGCCTTTGCACTCCTGCGGTAGATGTATTAGTTTTGCTTTTTGCTTTTTCAATACAATTTTATTAGGAAAAAAAATGCAAGTACGGTATTAAAGTGGGGGGATAATGAAAGAATAAAAATCATAGATGTAAACGAAGAGATAATGTTGAAGAATGTCAGATCATACTTTGAGATGTTATTCAGGAATACACAAAATGTAGGACACAAGGCATTGATCTAAATAACCTAATGGAAACAAATGGCGAGCAGACGATCTGCAATATCTTAATAGGGCGATCCTCAAATAAATTACGTGGTCTGTCTAATTAACCTACTGATTGCATAATGGACTTCACCAACAGATCACAAACTCCAAACAATATTGGAAAAGAATATTTTTTTTTAACTTTTGTTTTCATCAAGTAATTGTGTAAAAAAGTTTCCTTTTTTTCTGTTTACTCTTTTTTCTTCACAATACCCATGAGGCTGGACTTCAAACATTTTTGCCTTTGTTAATATTCTCCAATACATGGTGAATCGGCAGGAATTGTAGTTTATACAAGAAAGATAAAGATGTTTGTGCTTTCTCATTGGTTCACTTGAATTGATAAGTATTCTGAATTGCTGGAAAGATCAACAGGTATTTTGTGTACCATTTACCACATTCTAGGAAAGTTTGTAAATTGTAATTATATTACATTTTTGTATTTAAATGCTAAAATTTCTTATAAAGAGTGTTTTGCAGAATATTTTTTTTAGTTTGTTTACATTATTTGAAGGTTAGAGTAGTTGAGACTAAACTTAACACTGAACATCAACAGTGACTGTTGATCCAGGGAATATCCAATTGTCTCACAGGATCCGGAAGGATTTTTTTTCCCTGTTGGTCTATGTCTTATGTCTATGGGTTTTTTTTTATCTAGGATATGTTTATTTCCCTAGTGGTTGAAGTTAATGGGCTTATCTCTTTTATTTGTTATTTTTCAACTTGACCGACTATGTAACAACTGGAAAGTTGTCCACAATGAGATTATCGTGTATGTTATCGTAGGGTCAGTCTCTTTACTGTGGGTAAATGGAATCAATTCCAAGTTAGTATTTGCAGACTGTGGAATACATTGCTGGTGTACAATAACAATTTGCAAATGAAGTCATATTAAACTTGGTATTACAAGGGGAACATGCCTACAGATTTAAGAACTGTCTACCTTCTCTGGTGTTTCATTACCAACAGCCATGTAGCTTAAAAGCTCTGGTAACCCAAAGGCATTTTGAGCGGGCAGGAGTTAGGTCTGTCACTTTGTAGCTAAAATTACATTAACTCTGTTCAGATATCCAGTTCCAACATGTTAATACTTGATTAGGAGCAAATTGTTTGTATGTGAGCACAGTCTGCTTGATGACATGCCCACACAAAATGGATCCAGGTCAAATTGTTATTTATCTTTCTTGAATACAGCACGTATTTGGTTGCCTTAAATTGGGCAGTCTGCATAGTAAGGGTTTGCCATTTATGTGATGGGTAAATTTCTGATTAAGAATTATCTAGTGTACTGATTGTTATGCATTAGGCTCCCCTAATATTTTAATGTCTCAGAGGTAGTCTTTTTTTTTTTTTTTTCCCGCAAGAAACCCATTGCATGACAACACTTCTCATTTCAGCAAAATATTGTCCACCTTCAAAAAACTGTTTTCCTGACGGTGAACAGTAGGGTCAATAATTTGTTCGAGTGAACACTGTTGTCATTCATTCTGCTGCATTTTCTAGTTAAGGCAACATGCATGGAAGCAAACACATAGATTGTTTCTAACCTGACCAAATAATGAACTCTCCTAATTGAGCTCAGACGGCAGGTATAACATGATCAATTAGTTCATTAGACACAGGCATCCTATTTACAATATGATGCTTATTTCCAAAACTAACTATTCAATTCCAAAACTGTAATTAGCCTTACTAAGCTGTGGAACAAATGGAGCCTTGTTCAGTTGCAAGGAGTTCCACAATCTCCTAGTTGCCTTGTCTGTTTTCACTGAACACATATTTATGTTCAGATCTACCAGTGAATATTTTAATTGAGAGTATATTAGGGACAGATTTTCTTGCTCAACTATTTTATCTTAACTGTTTTTGTTTTCCTGGTTAGGTTCATGAACCATATGAAACATCATCTGGAACTTGAAAAGCAGAGTACAGAAAGTTGGGAAAACCACACCACCTGCCACCACTGTTATCGCCAGTTCCCAACTCCTTTTCAGCTGCAGTGCCACATTGAAAGTTCTCACACACTCTATGAATCAACAAGTAAGAGCAGAGAATTATCTTGTAGATTTATCCACTAGTGAAAACACCTCTAAAGTCAGTAATGCTTGTTGTAGGATTGTCTTATTTCATAAAACCAGCTGTTAACTCGTTGGACAATCTACCATTTTAATTTACAGGGATTTTTCTGAACTTAAATTTGTACATGCATGTTTTTTTATTCTGCAATAAACAATATTTTACATTTGTTTCAAATACAAAATGTAAAATCAATATTTTATCATTTGTTAATTTTCCAGCCATTTGCAAGATATGTGAATTATCATTCGAAACCGAGCAGATTCTGCTGCAACATATGAAGGATAATCATAAGCCAGGAGAAATGCCATATGTTTGCCAGGTAAAAAAAAACATAAACACTTCTGTTGGTAAGATCGTC
>NW_027319812.1:0-3568 GCF_032062135.1 Pyxicephalus adspersus
CCAACCTCTAAAACGAACCCACCTCTCAACTCTACCTAAACATAAGAGGGAGGGTGGGCGGGAAACTTTTTCTGTCCAAAAGAGGGCCTCTCACTATCGTCCAGCCCCTTTTAACATCTCCTGTTCTCCTGTTCCTAATCTCCTCCTCTCCCACGTTGTACACTAGCCTAGCCCCCTCTGGCAACACTACCCTTTTTCTTAACCCCTTAAAAGCTCTGGGCTAGGCCCCAGCACCCGGTCATGTAGGCACTGCGCCTAATTCTTACGGCTACGTGCCTCTCTATTCAGTGTTTCCCAGAACAGTAGTGCAGGAACAGCAATTTTGAATGGTTAGGTTATATGTTGTTCCATAGATATAGATGGGGGAAAAAAAAAAAGTTTTCTTGATTATATTATTTCCCATGTCATCCTAAGTCTTGAATGTGAATGAATGAATGAGTGAATGAGTGAGTGAATGTGTCTAATGTTTAAAACCATTAGTTGCACATCATGTTACAGTTACCTCTGCCCTAGAATTATTGCTCTTATGGCACTGTCATACCTCAATTTTTGAGTACATGCACACACTATACACGTTTGCATTCATATATAGGTGTAGGTGGTACCAAGGACATGATAAGCCTATGTGATATCACAGTGCAGGTACCCGGTTCTCTACAGGGAGAAATTAGGCGTCTGACTTCTAATGCCATATTTGCATTCAAAAAATGCTTCTAGAGTTATCCTTCTCAAGAGACTTTTGCAAATATTTGCTGATCTTTCACCACTCTCCATCCTGACACCTGCCATTGAGTTCCCAGACACCCAAAATAAACCAAATTAGCTGTATGTCTAAATTTCTGTAGTGAATTCTAAAAGAAAAATCACATTTCTTTAAAGTCGCATTGTTTTTGTAGCTTCTACATTTTGCTTTACATTTATACTGCCAAAAGTGTGTGCCCGAAATAGTAACTAAGGTATTGGTAATGTGAAAAAGTGTTTGGGACTAACTGGAATGGGATGCACAGAAAAAGAAGAATAAAAACTAATGGCAGCAGCTGAAGTATGTATTGTTTTTGTTTCCATTTATGGCTAGATACAATTGTCTTTTTATGCATCAACTGTGGAGTTCACAAACATTTTGATGATCAGCAAGCATAACAGAAGACAGGACAGGGGCAACGTAAAAAATGCATAATTGCCAATCATCTCCTTACATAAGAAAAATACATCAAGTTATTATGGAGGATATCAAGCAATGTTTACAGACTACAGTTCTGGTGAGTGTTCACTAGTTCTAGTTCTATCATGCACAATTGTCAAAAGAGGTAAGGGGACAAAGTAACAAATAACATATAACATATAATGACAAATAGGGTGGGGCAAACTAGGCAACTAGGCCCACACTATTCTAGGGCCCCTGTTAGCAGAATGGGAGAACGTACATGGAGCTGGAATGCTGTGTATATGGGGACTCCACTGGGAATTTTTGCTAAAAAACAAGACTGGAGAGAATACACTTTTATCAGTGAACCTGGTTGATAAAGCAAACCTGGAATGGATTTCTTAAAGTCATTTGCTATTTGTTAGCAAATGTTTCCAATCAGATTCATTCCAGATTTTTTTTTGGCTCCCCCAGATTCAAAAAGTGTATCCCCTCCAGTTATGGAGAACTTTAATAAATCAGGCCCATTGTGTCCAAAACTGACTCTGTGGGGAAAATCAGTATCAAGCTGCAAAACACACAAAGAGGAATGTAGCAAGCAAACAGCTACATGAATGAAACATAGATGTTCTGACACTAAATATAAAGTCCAACCTTCAGTATCCTATTTGTCATGCATCACATATACTTGTCTCTTGTCTTCCAGTGCACTTGATAGGTATGGGAAAAGAAAGGAAATTACCAATAAGAATCAAAAAAAGCCTAAATGAGGTACTAGCCTTGCTTCTCAAACCTTTATTCATCTTCACAGTGCCCCAGAGGTTCCTGACAGCCACATCAATGCAAATATTGACCAGAGATTGGAAGAATGACACCTTACCCGCTCTTCCAATGGTCAGCCTTATTGACCAGAAGTAAAGTTTGCCTTCTTGCTTTAATGTTCAACAAAATAGAAAAACTAAACAAAAGGAACATTTTTTCAACAAAGATAAAAGTGTAATTTATCCAATGAATTTGTGTTTATTTATTTGCAGCACGTCCATCTAGTTCTGGGATCCAAACAATTATATCCTGCACCCTAATGTTTTAGAGCACAAATGCTCTAGTGCAAACATTGGCCAATGCTACAGTTGACTGTAAAGCTTATCTCTCTTGGCTCTGAAAGTCATTTTATAATTCTACTGCCACACAGAGCTTCCCAGGTTTTAGGTCTCCAAGGGCGCACTGAAAATAATTTAGGGCATTCTGCCAGTTTACTAGCTTGTTTTTTTTTTTTTTTGTTCAGATTTGGTTTAAAAACCTGTTATATCCAAAAAAGTAAGGATTTGCGAACAATCTACAGACAATTTTTTAAAGTAATTATTTGGGTTACGAGTCCAATTAAGGACACCTTGAGATTTATACCAGAGGACTAAAGATTAGGTTCAGATTAGGTTACAGGATTAGGTTAGGTACACATCCTATGGGTTCACAGGAAATCATATGAATAAAAATTTGTGATCCTTGTTTATGGCAAAGTTTTTGGATTCTTCGATTGTCCTCCCGCCTTATGTCACAATACAGGCGGCTTTTGCCGCATGGTCCCAATTAGTTTCTAAGACACGGACAGCTACAGTCTCAACTGAAAAACAGATTCCGATAGACACTTATTCTTATTTTCTCCCTGATCTTGATTTGACAAGTTGGAAACAGCTGAATTTAATAACTTTCAGAGATTTACAAAACTTATCTCTCCAACAAAAATTGGTTTATTTTGGATTGCCCATGACTGCAGCTTACACAATTATGTAGCATTTTATATTTTCATATATAATCCATATCCATTCTATATGCAGTCGCAGATAGCAAGTTTTTTTATGGTAGTGTCCTCTGTCACTCGTGGTATACCAGTAATTTCACTAGGCTTAGAATGACCAAAAGTTCCATCCTCCCAACCATAAAATAGTGGAGTCACAACAGTCATTTTGTCAGTGTGTGCTCATGTACCCTTCTGTTTTAATTTCTTTTTCAAGTTAAATATGTCTTGTTTACTGCCCTGCTGTCAGATTTTTTTTGGCTACTGTGTCTCAGATGCTACACTCCAGTTGTAAATGATGGATAAAATCTAACTCGTCTCTTCTTTTTTGTGACTTACTTAACTGATTATATACTGGCTTTCTTGTGGTCAATTTTTGGGTACTCTGTTTTAGATGCTACACTTTCCTTTTGATTTCAAGATACAATCTGCCTTGTCTCTTCTTACCGTGTTTCCCCGAAAATAAGACACTGTCTTATATTTTTTTGGGCTTCCAAAAACACACTAGGTCTTATTTTCAGGGTAGGTCTTATATACTTTTTTAATGAAAAAAAAACACTTACCATATTCATGTATGAATATGGCCATAAAAAAAGGCACATTTTGAAGTGGTTAACGTATTAAGGTGC
>NW_027319813.1:0-3567 GCF_032062135.1 Pyxicephalus adspersus
CCCCCCCCCATTCTTTTGTGGGAGCATTGGGCAATAAACCTTTATAGTACATTGGGCACTACAACTAATAGGAGGGTTCTAAATAAAGCTCCTCCACAGCCACCAGTCAACAGGCATACTCCCCGCTGTATACAAGTGTGCAGAGCAACTGAATGAGTTAAACAAGCCTTTCTTACCTAAATAGGTCCAACAAGCAGCTGTGTGCAATTCAGCTTTTGCATTACTGCAGTGTGTTCTGTAGAACGCCAACATTTTCTATTGACCTAGAAAATAGAACAGATCGTTTTAATGTTTGCTTTCTTAAAGTTTTCTATATTTAGTAGAATCCAGTTTAGCATCAGTTAAGCCTATTGGCAATATCGTCAAGGCCCCTTCACCATTGGGACTTGGAAGACCATCGTGAGAACAACATCATTTGCATTAAAGCCAGTTTTATGAACAGCACTACATTTACCTTTGATTTTCATAATGCTCATCTGATATGTGAAGTTCTCAAGTAAAATCCATCATTGCACAAGATTTCTAAAGGAATTAAAGAAATAGCATTGTAAAAAGTATGGACCAAAGGCAATAGTGATGTTTTAGTTCCACCAACAAGTTTCTAACAATGATATGAACAAAGTTGAAAGGATTTTTCACAATGTTATGTTTAAAGCACCTTTGCCTGTACTGTAAAAAGGCAAGATCACAAATCCGACATTTGCTTCCCTACAAAAAGGCTCTTTTGGGGCTCTGTGGGTGAATTAGCCTATAGCCAACATAGGAAAAGTTATCTGTCATTTGCAACAACTATTTATGTACAGCACTGCATAATATGTTGGCATTATATAAATCCTATTAATGAGAATATTGGAAGTGGCTGGTAGCACACATTGCTTTGATTGAGTAGCTATCCACTCATTACCTCCCTCTACCTGTTAAAATGTGAATTGCACTCTGCTGTTGGGTGAATACATTTAATGCATCATACTGCATTGAAATGGAGGACTATTTCAGTTGCTACATTATAGGCTGTTTATAACTACTCCTTAAGGCGGCTCTCTTGGAAGAAAGTCACAAGTCCCACCTCTTGAACGTGGACATTTTCACAAATGTTATTTAAAAGATGCATCAGGATACCTGCACAAGAAACTTGTGCCCATGTGCTTTCTAATAAAGAAAAGGTGTCAATGACTAGTTTGATGACTGATATTAGGAAATCCTGCCAAAATGCCACGAGACTAAAACTAGATTTTCCTACCTTTAACTTAATTCCCCAATTTTTTTTAAGGGACACAACTAATATATATTATTAAAGTGTGCAGAAGCAGCAAACCCTGGACTAAGAACCAGTCGCCTATGACAAGGGTGCCGATACTGTGTGAAGGCTCAGCATTAGTAATATGAGCAATAACCTACAAGCATGTAGATGAGGGGAGGACATGAGCACGCAGCATGCATACAAGTCAGACTTGTTATCAAAAACAGGGCTGGTTTAAAGAGTTACAAAACGTTATATATCAAACTATGATGAACCATTACTAACTTGAATAGAAGCATATAAGCCCACCAAAGCCTGGCCACGTGAGCAAGATACGTTAATATTAATGTACCCTTTGAAATAAGGCATTCACAGATACAAACATAGCAGTAACTAGAAGAAAAGAACAGGCGCCCAAATACCATAAAGAATTCCTCACCTTACTCCACCACCACACATGGAAGAAAGAGAACAGGCCTCAGCGGCGCAGCCCTCTTAAAGCAGAAGAAAGCGGAAGTGATTTCACAAACCTGGCAGATGGGCGTTTCCCGAAACTGCATGTCAAAGGGTTGAAGCTCCGATGTGGGTCGCCATTACTGGAAGATGTGAAGTCATACAGGAACATACGTCTGTGAGAGGTACAGGCGCCATGTTTGTGTAGTCACGTAGAAAGTCCTGACAGGAAAGGTGAAACAAGTGTTATAGTAAACCTTGGAGAGTTACAGGGGATTTATGGTTATGGAATGTGCAGTCAAACACACTGCTCATGACTCTCCCTTACTGTAGAGCCTGTCTCTCTTTTAGCCTTTGTTGTCCCTCAGTTTCTCCTCCCTCCATTGTGTCATTCTTTTTGGTCCTTTATAAAATGGCCTTTATAAGTTCTTTATAAAAAGTTAGATTTGCCATATGTATAATAAACCTCTAAATTAGTGCAAAGGTATTTTTCCAAAAAGAAAAAAAATGGACAGTATTTTCCACTTTGCACCGCAGTACACTGCGTGGTATTGTGTTACTGTGTGTTGTGGTGCAATGTAACCTGTGCAAGATTTTTTTATTTTACTAAATCATATCCTTTGAGTCAATAAACATGTCAGAAATAGAGATTTCCAACTTTTCACACCTGCGTGCTAGTTACTTGTAGTGACTTGATACATATATATATATATATATATATATAGTGATACAGGGTGTCCCAAAAGTCATTACACTCTTCCTTTTTTCTATTTTCTTCCAGGTATCATTCGGAGAGACTTGAGGCCATCAGTATAAGACAACTTAGGCTTTGCAGTTTTTGTATAATTTCCTTAACCATGGCTTGCCAATTGACATTGGAGCAGCGTTGCAAAATTGCCGCTTGGCAAGAAGTTTTTCAGTCCCCGACTGCAGTTCAGCGCGACTTTGAGGAGCCTTATGGCCGTCAAACTGCTCCAACACGTAACACAATTTACCCTATCCATGACAAGTTTCTCGAAACAGCATCTGATCTTGACAAACCACACATCAGAAGGCCTGCTACTACCACCACTGATGAAAACACTGAACTGGAGCAGGCGTTCGCGCAAAGCCAGGGAAAGTCTATCCAAAGGGCTGCATTCAACTCAGTATCAACAAAAGCTTGATATAGCGGATGCTTCAGAGAGTGATAATGCTCTACCCATTCTTACTTCAGGTTGTTCACAAACTTCAAGAGGAAGATTATGATGCTTGTGTGGAAATGTGTGAATCACTCCTAACCTGCAGCGAGGTTGGGGAAGAGATGCTGATAAATGTTGGAGAAGCTTGCGTCCGAAGGTGGCTAAAATTGTCGAACATGGAGGTGCTCGTGTGGAGGTTTACAACTAGTCTTCAAGGCGTTTGAACATGATGGAAACACCAGCAAGTGAAACTGCAACAACTCCATTGTTGATGCTAAAAATATGAACAAACTAAGGTTTATGTGTAACTTTTTAGGAATTCATTAAAAGTGTATAGTAACACCCTGTATTTTGGAGCCAAAGCATCAACTAATAGCTTCACTTCATATCTATGCAGAGCAAATATGAAAGTGTCTTCCCCCAATTCCCTGAAAAATCATTTAAAAAGTACAGAGAGACCCTATCCTCAAAAAGAACTTAATTGAAAAAGTTGTACACAACACAAAGACAGGTATTTAGAAAAAAAAAATTGCTGAGCATTATAAAACACAGCATAACCTACAGAGTGCAGGGTCCAGTTCTTTGTAACACACAACATGATTCATCAATGAAATCCGCGCTCGCTGGAAGCGCGAACGTACGCGCGGCCATCGATCGCGGATTACCGCGGTCCGGACTCGAGTATGCGCGTAC
>NW_027319814.1:0-3566 GCF_032062135.1 Pyxicephalus adspersus
CAGTGTCTTGGGAGGAAGGGGATCCCCCATCAGAGATCTCCCCGCGGCAGCCGAAGGAAGCCACAACAAGGAGGCTGAAGAGCCGCATGCGGCTCCGAAGCCGCAGGTTGCAGACCCCTGCCCTAGACCTAATGAAACTGGATTATGAAAAATGATGAACTTGTATGTTAATAACACTCCAGAAACATTTTATAAATCCCTGTAGCAGTGGATGAACTACCAGTCATAATAACCTGTCAGTCTTCATATGCCTTTTCTTCCCCTCAATTTATGTTCTTTCGACTCAATGCAATTTCAGGGCTCCTGGACGAGTGGGGCCTTATGGGTCCTTCCGGTTGGGTCTTTATTGTCAAAAGAAACTTTGGTAAACTTGGCATTGTTTTGTGGTCATTGTCACTAAATCAAGGGTACAGCCTTCTTAAGGGGTTGTGAAATGATCAGTTGTGGTATTATTGTAAACTTTTTGTACCTTATTCCTTCAGCTCTCATTGATTGTGCCTCATACAATGTATATGTTAATTTGCAATTATTTTATAATTATAAGAAATAATTATATTTTAATTTGTAATAGAATCCATTTAGGGACACAGATCTAACACACCTTAATGAAGACTGGACCCTAAAAAAAAACTTGTTGACCAGCCCAAGGTAAGCCATCCTACTATCAGAATTTCTTATTTTCATACAACTAGGAGACCATAAAACACAGATGGGTGGGACCGGTCTTCCTCAGAGGTGGACAAAAAAAGGATTTTTATTGCTACTTGCTACAGAAAAAACTATCCATTGAAAATCCCAAGAATCTGGATATCTTTGGAGTCTCCAATAATAGTATAACTGAGCGATGGCCAACAGCAATCAAAACATTAGCAAGCTCAAAAATAAACCTTTGACTATCTGCAGCTCAAATGGGTACTTAAATGAACTTAGGCCGCCAGAAGCTGGTCTCAACAAAGAACATGTACCAGGTAGAATATGAAGAATATGTGAACAGAAGACAAGGTACAGCATTTCATATCTGGTAAACAATTGCTTGGTAGAAGAGACAATAACAAATTGGGTAGAAAGATCTACCAATGGAGAAAAAGAAGCTATACCTAAGAGACTATAGGACTGGACAACCGTCTGAGCCAGCTAGAGCTGTAGATTTAGAAGGTAAAAATCTCTAAAAAAAAATATAGAAAGAACAGAGATTTGACTCTTGCAAGAACCAAAATTCCTCACTAGACCTAATCCTAAACACTAGTCTGCAGCAAGAGGAGAATTCATCCCATGGGGAAACTCCTAGAATAGAATATCTGAGACTTACACCAAGTGAAGAAAGGCTTTCCAAATTTGATAACAGGTTTTGCAGGAAGGAAACTTCCTTTTTTTTTTACTGTAGCAATCACAAGGGAGGCTCTTGTCATATTAAAAAAAACAACTGGACTGTAATTATCTCCCATCCTATTGTGTGTGAAATTCTCCCACCTACTAGATTGTAAGCTCTTTGGGGCAGGGTCCTCCTCCTCCTGTATCACTGTCTGTATTAGTCTGTCATTTGCAATCCCTATTTAATGTACAGCGCTGCGTAATATGTTGGCGCTATATAAATCCTGTTCAATAATAATAATAATAATAATATTAATAAATGCAATTTTTATATAAAAGGGTTGTCTACCCTTTATAAAAAGGAAAAATGTTGAGTTTAGGTCTGCTTTACGGGTTCCCACATGTTAAAAAGGATGAGAAAGGCTGATCTGCATCATCCAGTCCATCGAACACTACCCTCCCTACATGTATGCTGTCCAAGGATCTCTGTATGCAAGCCACATGGTATTTTATTAAAGTGATCCTGTTGCTTTGCCTTCCATTAGCAAAGCACAGATTGATTGTGGGAGGCACATGGGGATGTATTAAGACTCTGAACCTAATGGGCTTAGGAAGCTATTCACTGAACTGTTTAGAAGTGTTAGAATATACCTGCTTTTAAACCCCATCTTAAAGCAGAACTAAATCCGCGATACTCACCTGTACATGTTCCATCACAGGGCTACCACCATCTTTTTTTATTCTTTTTTTTCCTGAATGTGTTCTTTGGCCATCTTAATTGGCCGGGCTGGGCCGGGACCCCGGCATGGGAGTTCATTCCCGCCATGCTGTTGAGAAAGCCGAGATTGCAGAATATCCTGGCAACTGAAGCTGAGCTGTGCATGCAGTTGTGACGGTTTCCTGGAGCGATCAAAAAGGTACAAGGGATTTTTACGGAAGGAAAAATTGCCTGTCCCTTCCTGCAAAAACTACCTGCCTGATTGAGCATTTATAAAATAATAAAGTAAGCTAACAAGCTGTCAAATCTTAAAAAGAAAATATTTCCTTAACACAAAAAAAGAATTAGGACAAATTTACACTTTATTTTTGGTCAGTTCTTGTGAGATGACAACAACACAAAAAATGCCAAACATGCAGCACATTACAATGTGCTCATTACATCAACGCATTACATCACAAAAGTATATTTCGGCCTTTAAAATATAAAATTTAGTATAGGTGCCTTCGCTGGATTAAAGATTTTTTTCCTTTATGCCCTCTCCTGCATTTGGAAGAATGAACCCAACAAGATCCCTGGAGTCATTTCCCCGGCTCAGTATTCAGGCAGTTTGCCAGCACTTTGTTCACTAACATAATGTCAATATTCACAGTGGATATGGATCTAAGGTTACACCAATCGAATGACTCTTTCCTTGGCTGCAGAATGGGAATGTGTGCTAATATCATGTCTGAGTAAACGCTGCACACCTATCAGCGGTCATTAAACATTTTTGCTAATTTAAACAGTAGCAGACCAGACATGATCTCAAATTAGTTTTCAGAGAGAAAAAAAAGTGCATTTTGTATTCTGTCAGTATACTACCATACTTTGTACAGTCTACAATTATCAACTAATTTGTGGTATGTGAGCAATGGTATATGAAGAGAAAGACAAAGTGCTGATGGGGAGGAGGGCTAAATGTTCCCACATGCTGGAAAATACAACTTCCAGTGCTTGACCCATTTAGAAAACCGCAGTGTGCTCATATTGGAAGTGACGGTTTGTATAATTGGGTGCCTGGCTTCTGTTATACCTGTCGATGTATTTCCAGCAATAGTTTGGTACACACAGCCCAATCATTACAGTGATGATGCAGACTGTTCAACTTCTTCCTCTTGCAACAGATTTGTGTAGAAGTTATTACCCAAGTAATAGAACTTCTTGTAAATTTTGGCTTAGTGAAACTTTAAAGGGGAGCACAGTGGCTGTGGATTAGCATTCTGGCCTTTCCAGCGCAAGGTCCCAGGTTTTGAACCTCGGCCAGGCTACTATCTGCATAAAATTTGCAGGTTCTTGCCATGTTTGTGGGGGTTTCCTCCAGGTATTCAGGTTTCCTCTCACATTCCAAAAACAAGCAGTTAGGTTAGTTGGCCCCCCCCCCCCCCCCCCAATTGACCTTTGATTGTATTAAAAGACATATGACTATGGTAGGGACATTGGATTGTGAACCTCTTGAAGGACAGCTAGTCACATGACTATGGACTTTGTAAAGTGC
>NW_027319815.1:0-3565 GCF_032062135.1 Pyxicephalus adspersus
AGGAGAGAGAATATACAACCATAAAAAAAGATTACATTGTTATCATCAATTACATTATTACTACATTACAGAAAAAAATACATTAAACTAAACATTTTTTTTTTTGTTGGTGTAGTAATAATTTAATTGATGATAACAATGTAATCTTTTTTACATTTGTAGATGCTCTCCCCTCTCTCCTGAGGAAGCGGATATTTCCGCGAAATGCGTATCAATGTTGATATTGGCCTAAAAAATCCCACTACAAAAATTGGTGTTCTTCACCGTATGCTCTTTTTTTCTGGGTTCAATAAGGGACGTGGCCTATGTGATATATAACATATGTATTGGCGGAAATCTTCTTCTTCTTTGTATATGATGAGGTAAAGAAAAAAAAAGGTAGAGCGCATTGGAAGAAGGAAATCAGAAAGATAAAAGCAGGTTTGTTTCTCAGTCTTGGTGTTTGCCTCATTATTTCTTTAACTTTCCCAGCGCCGATACAGGCTTTTACTGTGCTAGATAATTATTTAGTCTATTTTTTCAAATTCCAGGAAGTATGGAAGCTGCCATTAATAATCACTTCTGATATGGCTGGTCTCTTTGGCCTTCCCCTTCCAGGTTGGTGTTTTACAAAGTACTGAATACATAGGAAGCAGAATTATAATTTTCAGAGATCAGCAACCATAGCCTCAATATTTCTTTACCTACCAAGCTTCCTTCCTAAAATGGAACAGTCCTACTTTGAACTTTGGCGATTCAGGTAGGAGGTCATTGCAGAAAGGGAAGTGCAATGTTTCTTCTGCAATACCTGTTCTTACCTGCCTGAGCTCTGCCCAGCTGTCAAACTTTGCTGAGCATCTGCAGCACAGCGTTGGTTGCCAGGAAAACCTGGCAATCCTAGCTTCCCTTACTCGTGCTAGGAATGAATGAACGTGCACCACTCAAGATGGCCAAAGGAAGAAAAGAAGATGGATACGACCTGCAAAGGAACAACAATAGGTGCGTAATCGTGGGTTTAGTTCTAAGGTGACTTATGTGTACAGCCAGTTTAAATCTGCACATTTAGAAACTTAGAAATAGTAGGGCTTTAAGGCCTTCTAATAAAATATAGAAGTAAGGATATGCTGTCACCTACCTATGCAGTTAACCCAAGGTTGGGTCACAATCCAAATTCCATTTGCTGCCCCACTGCTGCAGAAGTCCTCCCTCCAGTCTTGTCATTTCCCCTGAAGGATGATGTCACTGGCTATTGATGCCCCTTCTGCAATAAAATAACCTTACCTGTCCCGTCACAGGTACATCTTCTTTCTTATCCACAGCTCAGCATTGTTTTGTCAAAAGCTGACAGTGATCAGGCAGGTAAGTATTGCAGAAGGGACATCACCTGTTTCTGCAATGAAGCCCTGCCGGATTACAAATTTATCTTAAATTCTGCTTTAAGATAGGAAGAGAAAGGGAAATCTCCTTAGTGGGGTACATAAGTATTTATTTTGGGGTACCTTTTGTGCTCTATACAAACTTAAAATAAAATTGGTTGAACATACACTTGACCTAGGCCACTTTTTACATTTTGTACCTCATGTTTCGCAGCTTATGATTTATTGCCTTGCGAATACTGCTGCATAAACAAGTTGATGTATTTTTTATTCATTTCCTTGAGACATTTAACACCTGCAGTGAAATCACGCATTCAGTTTTCCATCAGAGGAGTCACTGGACTATTTGGGAATGAAGGCCGGCGATTCATAGTTAGGAACTGGGCTCGCCTGACATAAGGATGAACCCATTCAGGATGGGAAGTAAAACAAAGGCTTCTAAAATAGAAGTGAAATGTTGCAAGGAACATTTCTCCTTAATGAATTATAGAAAGATTTGTAGCAGCGGGACAGTCCGAGACGTCTATCAGCATCTGCAAGTACGAGTGTCATGTCCTGGCTGCACTCTATCCTTATTGCCCTCTCCGTGAACTGGGCAGTTTCCTTTCACTTAGTTTATTTTCACTTCTAATCTGGCAGCTGCCTTCACCCTCCACACATTTGTTTTAAATAATTTGCTACTTGTTTTAGAGCTCTTGCCAGCTAAGAAATAAAAAGAAAGAACAAAAAAGAAAAGGGGAAATTCAAGGGGATGGCAATGCAAATGATGAATCATGCAAATACAAAATGGAAAGTCTGTCATTTTAGGATTGGTGCACTGCATCTCCAGATTGAGTTTTGAACTCTCTTTGTTGGAGAAGATCCCTGTACATCTAATTCTGCATTCCATGCACAAAGACCATTAAGACAATATTCATCCCCTTCCTAAAAAATTAAATATGGGGATTGTTAAATGCTAAATGTATCTGAAGTCCAAACATTTCAGTTTTGAAAAGAATAGGGCACGGACCCAAATGGAATTACTGTTACCATTTTGGGACCTAAAACTGGAAATGATAAATATTTTGCCAACCAAACAAATAAAAATGCTGTCTAAAGACACACTCTTCACCGGGCACGTATGCTTTACCCTCTGTTCAGTAGTGATGTTGTTGTGTCGTTACTTATACCTTACACCCCTGAACTGTGCTACAAGATGCTATATATCATATATAATCTATGAATGCCCAAAGGGAATGAATGGGGGCACCATTGACTGGTTTGATACCCAGGCTGTCACCTACTGTAAAATGTTCAGATGCTGGTTCTTAAAGAACCAGTACAACCATGCAGGCAGTTGAACTTATAGAAAGGTGCCAACCAGTGGGAGCCAAATGGGAACATCTTTTTGCCACAAGTATGAACATAAAAATAAAACACACTATAATTACACTATATCTTCTTTATAACACTTTCATCCAATACCAGAATCTCATCACCTTAAAAACTTACCAAATTCCAACCGGTATGCACGTGTTCTAGTCCCCCATACATATCTGTGCTGTTACTCGTATTAGTTTATTTCTTTTACAGGTTTTCAGAGGGTGGTGGTGTCATGGCTGAGAATATTTGGGACTGTCCTATCCCATGGAAAAATACTCTTGCAATAACCACATTCTTGATCAGCTGTGTATTAGATCACCGGGCCCACTGGTTGTTCACAAGAACATTTTGTTGGTCCAAAGAAAAATATGAACATTATTTGCAATTTTTATGTTTATTCATATTAGAGCAAAAATAATATTCCAATAAATTATTTTGCCTTTACATTGCACTAAATTCACAAACTGTACTAGAAATGGAAAAACAAGGGAGGTGCAGCGTGACGCCAGTGTAGTGTTAAGTTGTATGAGGCGTTGCTGAGCCGTACGCTTCAGTATTGTTTCCATCATTACAATAGTCACCCCGCTCCTCCAATACCGATTCTCATCCAATTGTTTTATTTTATTTGTATGAGTGAGAAAAACCAAACAAATATTTTGCATTTCTTTAGTAATTCCAAAGATAATGCAATTAATGATAATAATACTAATAGCAATACTTCACTTAACTGTGAGCTGATCAATGAATCAGAGCCTCCACAGTGCTTGTCATTGGGAAGATCATTATTTTACAAATGTATTTATCTTTTTAAAAAAAAAATTCATATAAATGGTCTATAGGAACCATTA
>NW_027319816.1:0-1394 GCF_032062135.1 Pyxicephalus adspersus
CTTTTGAACTGTTTTTACCTTAATAAAACGCCATAACTGGATGGTGGAATGGCTGGAACAGCCTGGTGGAATATACTCTCTGGTCACTAATCCTATATGCAACCTGGTTTGCTTTCTTACCTCCTTAGATGAAAATAGTGACCTGGAATGGTAATGGCCTTCGCTCACCGAATAAACGAACCAAAGAGCTACGACATCTACGACACTGCACCTGGTCCCCAAGCAGGAGTATTTATTTCTACTCAACAAAAGATTACAATACACAGTCCTGAACAAGTCCTGTGATCCTATAAGGGACGATGGGCAACAGTTACGCTACAATTTTTGGCTAACTCTCTAACAGTCATGGCTATATACGGCCCCAATCAAGACAGACTGTTTTAAGGAACAATTACCAAGCATCTTCATAGTTTGTCATGTGCCTCAGCGTTGGTTGTCAGAGATTTTAATGCGGTCCCCCAAACACTAGTGAAGATAGAATACTGCAGCTGCAAAAGCATGGTGCTACCGTCTCCAACAACCACTCTTTGCGCTCCTTTCTTTCATCCACCAATTTGGTAGATTCCTGGAGACATTTACACCCTCTGAAGAGAGAATATACCCATGTTTCTGCAGCGCATTCAACGATCTCCAGAATTGACTCTACTAGTAACCTCTTGATGAAAATTGAGTCTGCTGATAAACATCCACTTGTAATCTCTGATCATGCACCAGTTTCTTTCACCTTATCGGATGGTTACATACACAAATCAAACTTTGTATGGTGCTTTCCCTCTTTTTTGGCCAAAGATGAGTCCTTCCAAAAGTATCTAAAATATTGGTGGCTAGGCACAAATCCAACCCACAATTGTATTGGGACACAGCAAAAGCGGTTCTCAGGGGCCAAATAATGACTCATGTTGCCAAGCAAAAATAAAAAAGACCATGCAAAATTATGTGGATGCCTGTGATCAAGCACTGCGAGCGTATGAAGAGTACAAAGGTTCCCTTTCCTTCCAAGGCCGAAACTCTTGGCTGCAGGCAAAAAGAGCATGTGATTTTTGCATCAGCCAATACAATGCGACAATAAGATCATTCTGTTCAGTGATTTTGTTTGCTATGGAATCAAGTCGGGCAGACTGCTAACCTTGCGAGAGGTTTCTGGGCACCTCCACACAGCGATCAAGAACTCTCATGGTGATATGTTACAGGCTCCTAGAGACAGTGCCCCTGATTCATCAAGCAGAATCGGATGATCGCTCGCGTATTCGCGCTCCGAAATCGTACGCCGTCGCACTATTCAGCAACTGGAAAAGCTCGCGCACGGAGCCGCGCATCTCCGGCAGCTTTTCACTGGCGAGCTTGCATTAAAAGTCACTGTTCCCCTAAAAAATCATTCTTTCTAATGGCACACA
>NW_027319816.1:2441-3563 GCF_032062135.1 Pyxicephalus adspersus
TTTTGTTTTTGATGTTTGACCTTTTAGCAAATGTTTATTTTGAATAAAGTTATTTCTAAAATGTTGTTGTTTGTTTGTTTTTTGGGGATTCATCTAAAAATAGATGCGCATAAATATGCGCATCAAGGACACTGGTTGCATGTGGGTTTGTTCTTTTTCATTTTGTTACTGTTAAATTTTTGAATAAAGTTATTTCTAAAATGTTGTTGTTTGTTTTTTGGGGATTCATCTAAAAATAGATGCGCATAAATATGCGCATCAAGGACACTGGTTGCATGTGGATTTGTTCTTTTTCATTTTGTTACTGTTAAATTTTTGAATAAAGTTATTTCTAATATGTTGTTTTTTTTGCGCAAAGCAATGTCATTGGCTGCATGCGGGTACAGATTTGCATACAGCTGGTGCACGTGCATAGTTACTAAAAGTTTGTAGGTTGTGCTTCCTGCGTTTTGAGAGAGGACATCATGCCGCGCGCATTGTTTGCTGAGAGGGACCTGCGTTTTCTTATTAAAGTAAGTGATAATTTTTTTTTTTTTTGCGCAAGTGCTAATTGCAAGTGAATTATCACTTGCGCTTGCGTGCGCTTAATTTTGCGCATATATAAGGGTGTAGTTTTGTTTGCTCTTTTAGCTTGCTCTTTTCTCTTTTTCAATTTTTTAATTTCTTGGAATGTTTGGATGTATATTTTGAAGTCAGTAGTAATGCTATGGTATTGTGTTTGTAGCCATATTTGTTTGCTTGTCAAATTCTGGTGAGTGTGGGGGGTGGTGATTATCAATGATTTGTTAAATCATTGATAATCACCACCCCCCACACTCACCAGAATTTGACAAGCAAGCAATATAGCCACAAACCCCCACACTCACCAGAATTTGATTATCAAAGATTTGTTAAAAATCTTTAAAATTTGGAATGTTTGGATGTATATTTTGAAGTCAATAGTAATGTTTGAATGTGTTTCTTGCAGCATGCTTGTTGGAAATGTATTGCCATGTGTTTTACGCTGCTTTTCATATTTCTCAGTTTAAGAACCTGCTATCTTTAATCTTTCACATGTCCTAAGCCCTCGTTTGCAACTACTTGAATGTTGAGGATCCTGCTAGCTACTAATCAGCCACATTT
>NW_027319817.1:0-3563 GCF_032062135.1 Pyxicephalus adspersus
AAAATTGGATGTATGTATGTGTGTATGTATGTTCCACCATCACTCAAAAACGCATGGAGACATTTCAACCAAACTTGCCATACATATGACTGTCATCTTTGTACAGCACTGTGCTATATGTCAGAGCTATATTTGTATGTATGTATGTATGTATGTGTATATGTGATCACTAGGAAACGCATAAAGACATTTCAACCAAACTTGCTATGTTCCACCATCACTCGGAAACACATCAACACATTTCAACCAAACTTGCTAGACATATGACTCATGTGAGTGCCCCGCTGTATATCACTGTGGTATATGTCAGAGGTACATTTGCATGTATGTATGTATGTATGTATGTGTGTATGTATTGCTCAGTGACAGTGTGACTTTTGTTTATATTTTTACATATTGTTTTTTGGACTCTTTTACAATTTTCTGGCCTGTAATAATGCCTTCAAGAAAATGTAAGGCAATTGGCCGAGTGCAATCAAAGGCAAAAAAAATTAAACAACACCATAGACAAGAAACTCCCGAGGACAGGAAAAGAAGACTTGTCACGCTGCGTGAGAGAGCTACTACATCTACAGCTTCAAATACAATACAACTGCATGAGACCCAACTACAGGAAATGAGAGAAATCTGTGTCATTACTGTCTGTGTCCTGGATCCCTGGCTATTGACCCCTGGCATGTGACCTGACCTCTCTTGCTTGCTGCCTGTCTTGACCCGGCTTTCCTTGACCATCCTTCTGCATAATGAGTTGGTACCGTGCTTTATCCACCTTGATGTGCCCAAGGACCACAACCTGGCAGTAACCAGCGGCCCAACATCCTTAACATTAGAGGCTCTGAAAAAAACCTGGTTACAACTTAGACTCTGCGCCTTGGCCCTTCTCAGGGGTCACATCACCTCTGTGCAAGCCAAAGCATCCCCTAGAGGCCCTGTCCTTTCGAGCGTGACAGAAAGAGCTACTACATCTAGAGCTTCAGAGACAGTACAACAGCATGACACCTGAGTACAGAAAATGAGAGAAAGAGCTACTACATCTAGAGCTTCAGAGACAGTACAACAGCGTGACATCCGAGTACAGGAAATGAGAGAAAGAGCTACTACATCTAGAGCTTCAGAGACAGTACAACAGCGTGAGACCCGACTACAGGAAATGAGAGAAAGAGCTACTGAGACCCGACTACAGGAAATGAGAGAAAGAGCTACTACATCTAGAGCTTTGGAGACAGTCCAATAGCATGAGACCAGAGTACATGAAATGAGAGAAAGAGCCGGACAATCATTTATCCCATAGCTCACAAGAAAGTTCTCGAGGCCCTTCACATTTCTCTGAGAGATCTGACAGGTAAATGACAACCTGATGGGAGGAGCTCTGGTACTGCTCTGTGGAGACTTTTGTCAAACTCTGCCTGTCATCCCAAAATCAACAGCGGCTGATGAGATCCACATATTCATCTTTGTGGAGACATGTGCAACAGATAACTTTAAAGCAAAACATGAGAGTGCATCTGGGGGATGAAAGTGCTCTAATTTTTCTTTAAAAAACTACTCAAAATCGGAGAAGGTAGGTTACCAGTTGAGTCTTCTAGCAAGATAAAATTGCCATCTGATTTCTGTAATCTGGTGTTGTCCATTGCAGACCTAATAGATGCAGTCTATGTCAGCAGTTATACAAAACTATCACAATTTTACCTGGTTGCAAGAAGGGGCAATTCTTGCTGCTAAAAATGAAGATGTCCACGAAATAAACAATCAAATACTTGCCATGTTACCAGGCGTAGTCACTGAATACAAGTCTACTGATACCGTAGTAGATGCAGATGAAGTCATCAATTTCCCAACAGAATTCCTAAACTCACTTGATGCGGCTGGATTACCACCACCACTTCTTCTCTAACTTAAAGTTGGCTTTCCAAATTGTTTACTATGCTACCTCGACCCACCAAAACTTTGCAACAGCACAAGGCTTTGTGTTAAGAAACTGCTGTCCAATGTAATTGAAGCCACTATCTTAACAGGAAAGGAAGAGAGTGAAACAGTTTTTTTCCCAAGGATACCATTCATTCTCATGGATCTCTCTTTTCAAGAGATTACAAATTCCAGTGAGAAATCTTTTCTCCCTTGAGAAGAGACAATTAAGGGAGGATATGATCACCCTGTATAAATATATAAATGGTCCATATAGAGAACTCCCTTCCCCATTATTCACTTTGAGATCATTACAAAGAACAAGAGGGCACTCTTTCCGTCTGGAGGAAAAGAAGTTTAAGCTCAGGATAAGGAAGGGATTCTTCATTGTAAGGTCTGTGAAAATGTGGAATCGGCAACTACTATAGATTGCTTTAGGAAAAAGCTTATTGCTTTTCTAGAAGCACAGAATATAACTGGGTATTAAGGCTTTAAGGTAAAAATAACAGTGACTGTTGATCCAGGGAAAATCCGATTGCCTCATGGAATCAGGAAGGAATTCTTTTCCCCTGTTGAAGCAAATTGTACCAGGGTTTTTTTTGCCTTCCTATGGCCCACCTATGTCTTATAGGGGTTTTATATCTGGGTATGTTTTTTTCCCACTGGTTGAACTTGATGGACATGTCTTTTTTCAACCTAATCTATTATGTAACTTGCTAAAAATAATGAACCAGCACTTACCATTAACTTAGCATAGTTCCTAAAAACAGGTATCATAGTAAAAGTGATTTCAGGCTAGAGCCAGGAGTTGCATATTTCCAATATGGGACAGTTCCATCTTTTAATGTCCCTTTGTTGTTGATTGCAGGGGATGATTTTGAGTGGTTTTATAACTGATATGAGCAGCCCTCTTCTGACTTTCTTGTCTGTTTTCTTTTTAAAAAGTGATAAAATTTAACAGATAAACTGAGAAGCCTTTATTATAACTCTTATTAAAGCAGACCTAAACTCAACTTTTTTACTTCACATAAAGGGGGAGACAACCCCTATATATAACAAGAAGACCGGATAAAAAGATCAAAGATAGTGGTCCTCAGCACTTCCTCCACACCAGGACGAAGAAGAATTCTAGATGGCGCGGGACCAGATCGCGGAAAGGTCCAGCATCATCAAAGGATCTGCGAGATTAAAGGTAACTGTGATGTATTTTTTTTTTTACTTTAGTAAGAATCTGATAAGCAGTACAGTTGAAAGTGTTAAAGCAAAAATATCCTATACAACTAATTACCTAGATATTAAAAGTTAAAATTATGTCTTTGCAAAACATATGGGGTTTTCAATGCCTGATAAAAAAAAACTACAATTGATCCTTTCAGCTGAGCAAACTTAAGTATAGCATTAAAAATGTTGGATTGAATATATCAAATTCATGTACATCCACAACACTGAAGCAACAGAATTGTCTTTACAAGATATCAGTGTTGACTGTTCATCTGTTGCTGAGGACTATGTATTATTATAGGGATTGTTTATTGTATTTTATTTTGTTCTGATGTAAAGGTTAATGTTCCTACCCTGTTTCCCCGATTATAAGGCACTCTCTTATATTTTTTGAAATGCCAAAATATGCCCTGGGTCTTATTTTCAGGGGATGTCTT
>NW_027319818.1:0-3562 GCF_032062135.1 Pyxicephalus adspersus
CAGATGGTTTTCTTGGACAGAGCATAACAGTTTTGCTTGAAAAATATTCTCAAAAAGCACAACAAACATATTACCAGCAGAAAAAGGCATCAGGGCTGGATTCTTCTCCAAGTCTCCATTTTTGTCCAGGAACCTGGCTGGGGAGAACACTTCTGGATCTGGAAACTGTGTCGGATCGTTCAGTATGAAACTAAGTAATGGAAGCACATCTGTGCCCTGGAATATTTTGAAAACAAAAAGAAAAATAATGTTATAATATTGTAAATATAAGTATTGGAAATTAATTTTGCAAAATGAAAAACACATTTGGTCTAATTTATTAAAGCTTTCCAAGATTGGTGAAGACCAGTGAGGATAAACTATCATGGGAGAACCTTGATAATCCAGCAAACTAATGACAAATGATCTTTAAGAAATTCATTTCAGGTTTTTTGGTTCACCTAGGTTCTCCCATGATAGTCAATCTTCATCAGTCATGAAGAGCATTATTGAATCAGCCCCACTGTTTATCTGTTCTAGGTTGTGGTTGTACACCTATCCACACAGGAATAACCTAATTTTCGGTTTAGTTGGCTTTTCCGTATTTGCCTGTTGAGTAGCAGGTCACTATAAGAAAGTAACCTTTCAGCATTTGAATAAAAAATGTTGATGGATCACTGGACATTTTTTTTCAGGTATTCCAATTTAAATGTACAATAGTCATTGGCATCTTTATAGAGTTGTTTAGGTGTGTCAGTTCATCGGAACTTTATTAATTAATACAATAGAGAGCAAAGAACATCATAAACATAGTTTAAAGTCATGTTAATTAGTTTTCACTACATAAATGACAAATGTAACTAATGCATTTCGGAGGCTTTATCAATACCCTTCCCCAGAGCTTGTGGAGATGAAGATAAGAAGGTAACTAGACCAAGAGTGGGTTATCTTGGTGTTGACTTCATCTGCATGTGGTTAGATGCTAGAATAGGGAAAAGTCTGGCATCAGTGAAGCCCCCTGAAATGCTTTAAATACATGTTCCTATCCGTTATTACTGTTGTGATAAAAAATAAACAACTGGACTTTAACTGTTTAAAACAAATTTATGGTGCTCTCTTCTTCATAATAATTATCATTAACATTTACAAGCCGTATTCCAAACACTTTACCCTGGGAATTACGTAGCCCCGGAATGATACATCCTCTGTTGTACAATGTGGCAGTCCAGTTGGGATGATATTACTAAATCGTTGGATTTCATGAATTACAGCCTCAGTGTAAGGCATCTTGTTTCGGTCTTCTGCCGATGGACAACGTTGACCTATCACTTGATCGATCTCCTTCTGGACCTTAACTGAAAAAGATAGAAAGTATTACACCTAGAAAGAGTAATTCTGAGTAGTATTAAATGCATCTACAGATGTAAGATATCTGTCCTCAACTCTGCTGATTTTTGACAGGTCAAATGAACAGCCAAATACCCATTATTATAGGCAGACTTCTAGAGACGCTTCCTGCTGACCATTCTTAGACAATAGTGGTTTGTTTTCATTGCTTACTGAGCCCTCCCCACTCATCTTGGCAAAAGCTACTAAGAGTCATCTTTTCATATGTTTCAAAAAGTAAGATTGATTGATAGTTGGATGTATATATAGTCATTGGAAATGTGTCAGTTTATGTTCTCAGTGGCAGATGTAAAAAACCTAAAACAGCTAGGATAAGAATGCTGTGTCTGCCTTGGGGACACTCAGGAATTGTTATCATGCCAGGGCAGGATGTCAGGAAATTGTTAAAAAGTAAGAATTACACTACTGGAACAAGGTAATGGTAAGCTACTATAAGATTAGTTTTTAGTCTATGGTAACCACTAACAAACATTGATTGATGGTACATTACCCAGTAACCTTGGTATGTATGTTAGATTAGGTATGTTTGAATGGGGAGGACTTTCAGTCGTACCTAACTCTTTAGCAGGAAGCAAGAGTCAGTAACAAAGAGAGGCCAGGGGTCAGGAGAGCATAACATAAAGAGTGCAGTGATGCCTAACACATTGTGTGCAGGGTCCGGAATAAATATTGTACAACATGCAGAAGTTAGGGGTATGAAATACACAGAGTACAAGAGTCAGGAGAGCATGATTCATATATTGCAGAGGCATTTAACAAACAGAGTGTAGGGATTAGAGGAATGTAATGCATGGGACAGTGGATAGAATATAACCAAAAATCATTCCCCTCCTGAAACTCATTCCCCCCACCCAGTGTAGCTCTACCTCCCACCCAATACAAATTTCCCCCAAGAACAACTTTCCACTGTTCTCCAGAAATGCATTTTTTTAAACCTTATATATAGCAGTAGTTCAAAGTAAGGAGATGTCTTCTGGGCTCATGTGAGCAGAAAGGAGAAGGAGCCATGTAAAGGCTCTGAGTTGCAATGCAAGTAGCATAGTATGGTATCTCCACCATAAGCAGTAACGGCCTACAGACTTGGGTGTCTGACATTAACACACGTGTTAAAGTTTCACCCCTGCTTTAAAATGGACCTGGCACCCCAGGCAATTATCCAGTTTGTGCAGTCCAAACAAATGTATTTTTGTACCTTGAATTTCTGGATATTTCAAAAGAATGAGTAAGCCATAGCGAAGGGTTGAACTGACAGTTTCTGTTCCAGCAATAAATAGGTTTACTGTTGAAGCCACAAGATTATCAATATGGAATTCTGAGTCCACAATTTCTTTATCCTGCAAGAAAATAAATGTGATATTGATTACTAAAACACTGTATTTTTAAGATTCTTCAACATGTATCTGAAGAAAAAAATATGTAATATATCCTAGCCATTGAAGCTCCCCACTCTCTCAAAAAAACCTCTTGGAGGTTTACATGAAATATATTTTCAGTTTAGCTAAATCAAATAAAGTGTATTTAAACCCCCAAACACAGTTTAATATAGTGCAAATTACCAGTCTTCAGAAGTGGTTAAATTATAATTTTTTTTGTAGTTTACATGTTTAGTAAGTTTATACTTTTTTATTTTCATCTGAGTTTTATATTTAGTACAAAGTGACTAAACAAGAAAACATCTTGCCATTGGGCTTATTGTTCCCATTACCTGCTGCATCTTTATCAGAAAACAATCAATGAAGTGGCGAGGGGATTGGGGGTCCAGGGTCTTCAGACTTTCTTCCACCATCTTATTAACAAATGCCTTAAGCTCACATAGATATTGCACCCCTTGTTGAGGAGGTCCTGGAATATAGCGGATGAGCCTTTCAAAGTTGTAAAGAACCTAAAATATCATAAGATATCATAAATAAGAAAAGATTCTGTATAGATGTATAGGTTTAAATATGTATGGCTATATCACATGGAAGAAGGACACTGTATATCTAAGGCTGCGTACACACGTTAGACTTTTGTCGTTGGAAAGAATTTTTCACAATCCTTTCCAATGACAAAAGACTAAAGGATGCGTAAACGAGTACTGTACATAGAGTGCCGCTTTGATCTATGGAGAGGTGAGAGGGGAGAACGAATGAGCGGCACCCCGCTGCACTCTCTCCCTTTCACTTGTTTTGGAGTC
>NW_027319819.1:0-3560 GCF_032062135.1 Pyxicephalus adspersus
CCCTAACAACTAACCCCTAAACCTAACCCTAACCCTTAACCCGAAACCCTAACGCCTAACCCCCCTAACCCCCCAAACCATATCCCCTACCCCCTAACCCCAAAATCTAACTAAAACCCTAAACCTAACCCCTAACCTTAACACCCTACACCTAACTGCTAACCCCCAACCCTTATCTGAACCCTAAACCCTGCCCCCTATCCCCCTAACCCTAACCGCTAACCCTATCCCCAACCCCTAATCCTAACCGCTAACTCTAACCCTAGCCCCTAACCGCTAACCCTAAACCCTATCCCTTAACCCTAACCACTAACCCTAACCCCCTAAACTCCTTAACCCGAACCCTAACCTGCTAACTCTAACCCTAGACCTAACCCTAAACCCTAACCCCCTAACCACTAACCCTAACCCCCTAAACCTAAATGCTAACCCTAACCCTAAATGCTAACCCTAACCCCTAAACCTAACCTCCTTAACCCCAACCCTAAACTTAACCCTAACACTAACCCCTAACCNAACCCTAAACCTAACCGGTAACCCTAACCCTATCCCCAACCCCTAAACCTTACCACTAACCCTAACCCCAACCCCCTAACCGCTAACCCTAATCCTAACCCTAACAGCTAACCCTAACCCTATCCCCAACCCCTAACCGTTAACCCTAACCCCCTAAACCTTACCCCTAACCGCTAACCCTAATTCTAACCCTAACGCTAACCCTAGATCCTTACCCTATCCCTTAACCCTAACCACTAACCCTAACCCCCTAAACCTAACCTCTAACCCTAACCCTATCCCCACACCTCACCCTAAATGCTAACCCTAAGCCCTTAAACTAACCCTATCCCCCTAACTCCAACCCCTAACCCCCTAACCCCTAGCCTTAACCCCTACTCCTATCCCCTAACCCATAAGCCTATTTGCTAACCCTAAACCTAACCCCTAATACTAACCCTAACCCTAACCCCCCAAACCTAACCTCTAACCCTATCCCCAACTCCTAAACCTAACCTTAACCCCATAACTCTGACCCCTAACCCCCTAAATCTAACCCTACCTAACCCCCTAACCACTAACGCTAACCCTAACAGCTAACCCCTAACCCTATCCCCCTAACCCCCTAACCCTAAACCCTAATCCCCTAACTCTAAACCTAACCTTAACCCCCAAACCCTAGCGCCTAACCCTAACCCCTAGCCCTAACCCCTAACCTTAACCCTAAACCTAACCACTAACCTTAACCCTACCCCCCTAAACCTAACCCCTAACCCCAACTGCTAACACTAACCGTAATGCCAACCCTAACCCCAAACCCTAAGCCTAAGCCCTAACCCCCGAACCCTAAACCTAACTGGTAACCCTAACCCTATCCCCAACCCCTAACCCTTACCGTTAACCCTAACTCCAACCGCCTAACCCTAACCCCTAACTGCTAACCCTAACCCTATCCCTAACCTTAACCGCTAACCATAACCTCCTAAACCTAACCCTAACCGCTAACCCTAACGCTAACCCCAAATCCTAACCCTATCCCTTAACCCTAACCACTAACCCTAACCCCCTAAACCTAACCGCTTACCCTAACCCTATCCCCACACCTAACTCTAAATGCTAACCCTAACCCCTAAAACTAACCCTAACCCCAACCCCTAACCCCTAACCTTAACCCCTACTCCTAACCCCTAAGCCTATTCGCTAACCCTAAACCTAAGCCCTAACCATAACACTAACCACTAACCTTAACCCCTAACCCCCCAAACCTAACCTCTAACCCTATCCCCAACCCCTAAACCTAACCCTAACCCCCTAAATCTAACCCTAACCCTATCTCCAACCCCTAACCCTAACCCCAACCCCCTAGCCCTAACCCCTAACCCCCTTAGCGCGAACGCTAACCCCTAACCCTATCAGCTAACCCCAACCCTATCCCCCTAATCCCCTAAACCTAACCCTTACCCCCTAACCCTAGCACCTAACCCTAATCCCTACCCCCTAACCCCTAATGATAAACCTAACCCCTAACTATAACCCTAAGCCCTAACCCTAACTGCTAACCCTACCCCCTAACCGCTAAAACTAACCCTAACCCTAAACCTAACCTGTAACCATAATCCTAACTCCAACCCCTAACCTTAACACTAACCCCTAAACCTAACCGCTAACCCTATCCCCACACCTAACCCTAAATGCTAACCCTAACCCCCTAACCCTAAACTTAACCCTAACCTTAACTCCTACTCCTAACCCCTAAGCCTATTTGCTAACCCTAACCCTTAACCTTAACACTAACCAATAACCCTAACCCCCTAAACCTAACCTCTAACCCTAACCCTATGCCCAACCCCCAAAACCTAACCCCCCAAACCTAACCTCTAACCCTAACCCTATCCCAACCCCTAACCACCTAACCTCTATCCCCAACCCCTAACCCCCTAACCGCTAACCCCTAACCCTATCCCCAACCACTAACCCTAACACCTAAACCTAACCCTAACCCAAAACCCAACCCCTAACCTCTAACCCTAACCCTATGCCCAACCCCTAAACCTAACCCCCTAACCCCCCAAACCTAACCTCTAACCCTATCCCAACCCCTAACCCCCTAACCTCTATCCCCAACCCCTAACCGCTAACCCCTTACCCTAACAGCTAACCCTAACTGCTAACCCTAACCCTTAACCCTAACCCTCTAACCCTAACCCTCTAACATTAACCCTTAACCCTAACCCTAACATTACCCCTAACCTCTAATCTTAACCCTAACCCCCTAACCGCAAACCCTAACCGGTAACCCTAACTTCTAACCCTAACCCCCCAAACCCTAACACCTAACCCTAACCGCTAACCCTATCCCATAACCATAACCGCAAACCCTAACCCTTAACCTGAAACCTAATCACAAACCCTAACCCCCAACCCCAAACCTAACCATTAACCCTAACCCCCTAAACCTAACCCCTAATCCTAACTGCTAACCCTAACCGTAATGCCTACCTTAACCTGAACCCTAATCCAAACCCCTAACCCCCGAACCCTAAACCTAACAACCCTAATCTGAACCCTAACCCTAAACCCTGACCCCTATCCCCCTAACCCTAACTGCTAACCCTATCCCCAACCCCTAACCCTAACGGCTAACAATAACCGTAGCCCCTAACCCCCTAAACCTAACCCTAACCGCTAACCCTAATCCTAACCCTAAACCCTATCCCTAACCACTAACCCCTAAACCTAAACGCTAAACCCTATCCCTACACCTAACCCTAAATGCTAACCCTAACCCCTAAACCTAACCTCCTTAACCCCAACCCTAAACTTAACACTAACCTCTAACCCTAACCATAACTGCTAACCCTATCCCCTAACCGCTAACCCAACCCCTAACCCGAAGCCTAACCTGCTAACTCTAACCCTAAACCTAACACTAACCCCATAACCCTAAACCAAACCGCTAACCCTATCCCCAACCCCTAACCCCCCTAACCCTAACCCCTAGCCTTAACCCCTAACCTTAACCCTAACCCCTAAACCTTACCCCTAACCCTAACTGCTAACCCTAA
>NW_027319820.1:0-3559 GCF_032062135.1 Pyxicephalus adspersus
TTTTATGAACAAAATGGCCACCTTATCAGGAGAAACAAATCGATGCTATTGTTTACAAAACATCATCATATATATTTAATGGGGGTTACCTCAAAGATTGCTCTGAAGAACTGCATAATAGGATCTTATTCTGTCCAACATTATATATTTGAATAATCAAGAGCGCTAGAAATGGCAAGAGGCTTTATCAAATTCAGCATATGAATTAAGTATGATATGGCATATGTTTTAAATAGATTGTATTCACTTGTTTTAGGTAAAAAAAAATTTTAAATGAATAGCTTCAAAGTTTTTTTATTAAATCAGGCAAAAACAGTTAACTAAAAGTAAGGGGAAAACCCCTATTAACAATTATACTAAGAGCTATAAAAGTTATTATTTCCATTGTTAAAAAAGAGAAAAAAACTCTGATATCACAATAATTGTATGTGAAAAGTTTAAGCACTGTAATGATGGAATTTAACAACAGGGTGAAACAGAAAAGGTTTATAATGTGTACCCATGTGCAAAAACACTGTATATATTCCTACAAGCTGTAGGCAAGTGTCAATCAAAATGCCAAAAAATGCTTATTAAAAGTTGGCAAGAGGCATTGGGGTTTTCGTACATGTATTTTGCTTAAAGCTTTGGAAATTATTGTATTTGAAAATGTACATTCACTTGGTCACATCACTTGGTTAAATCAAGTTTTTGACTGCTAAACACAGAAGTGCTATAGGACTATATCATCATTAATATTTATGGATTATGGTATCAGAAATCTATATTCTACTATTTTACCTTTAACTATTTTAGTTCCAAAGCAGTTTTGAAAACATACAGTAATAACATTTTCTGTTTTGTAGGTTTTTAAATGTACATTTTAATTTTCTATTTCATTTTGCATAATTAAGAAAAAACAAGCAAAATATTGAAAAATCAACTATGATAATATTCTGTAACTGACTGAACCTAAATGACATAACAATTTCAAGTAATATGTTCTCTTTTAAAGTCAGGTTTGTATTTCAATTTCCTCTACTACAGTTAAGCAATACAGCTTATTACCAACCTAAACTTTGGAACTTTGACTTTCTACCTTGCATGCAATTAAATCTATCTTGTTACAGGTCTCATGTGATAGGACTATATTATCCACTATGATTTACTGTATTTTTTTACATAGCTACAAATTTTCCTCTTAAAAGACATTTTTTTTTTTGCTGTTTGCAATTTATTCATTATTTCCAACTTAGCCCCTACACATGTAGCAAAGTGCTTCAAATATTTAATTAATAAATTTCATAATTTAGGTATATGAAAAATATATTTTGCAATAAGGCAACATTGCTAATTTAACATTGACTTGGGGAAATGTTCCTGAGACTGCCTTAGGCCCCTGAAGTAGTTATTTCTAAAATAATTTTCTTCAGTGACTCCTATACCATTTTAGGTAGGTAAACTCAGCCAATCACAGAGCAGTAGAGGTAATGAATGGAGATACGTATCTCCATTCAACCTCTATTGCCCTGGTATTGCTTGCAAAGTTCCCACGGTCCAGGAATCCCACAATGACAATATGATTCATAATGTCATTGTCGGATAACCTGTAAAAAAAAAAAAAAAAAGAACAAGTTAAAATAAAAACACATACAAATAAATTCATTTAAAATTAATTTTTATTTTTTTTAATACTTTTTTTCACTAATTTTTGCTGTAGAATCCCGTGTTTTTCAGGTCGGGTCTATCCGAATTTGAACAGCCATATTCGGGTCGAATATAGGGACAACCTGAATTCGAACATCAACACTAATAATCACATAGAGAGCTGCTACATCAGGGGTGTCAAACTCAAACAGAGTGGGCCACAATTAAAAACTTAGACAAAGTTGTGGGCCAAACTTAAAAACTGAAATAGCACCGCTATTTCAATTCCCCGCGTCAAGAAAACATTCCAATGCGAGGCTTATTGTTATGAGTGTCTGGAACTCCCTCCTCACTAAAATAGCACCGCTACTACAATTCCCTGCGTCTATAACAAAGTCCAATGCAGGTCCACGCATAGGCAGAGAGGCTGCTGGTCAATGAAAACCTATGATAAATAGAGTGCTACCTGGTTCGCCGGCGTCCTTCTCCGCAAACCTTGTCCTTGTCCTGTCGCTTCCTCCGGCCAGTGTTCTCTGTATCTAATTAGTCACCTGGGAGTTCCCGGTGACGTTGGTATGTGTGGACGTTCCTTTTAGGGTGTGGCGGGAATTTTAAATCCATTTGTATTGCTTTCATTACAAAATAACTGTATTGAATGCAATACAGTGGATTTATATGTCTAAAAGCAGTACATTGTCTTTTATGAACATTTATTTACAGTATGATAGTCTAATTATTTTTTTTTAATTTAATTTATTATTTTGACATGATTTTGTGTTTCAAACTTTATTATACTATTGTATTATTCTGTAAAATAATTTTTCATGAAAACCAATGTACTGCTTTTAGAGATATAAATTCTGACTGAAATGAACCACCCAGGAGGTTAAAAAAAAGTTGACTGAGGTGGACACTCATCCAGCCACAAACTTAGTGTAGTCATGTAATGATCAGTGTCTGCATTCATATAGACCAAATTGTTTGAATTAGCAGTTTCTCTCTTTTTCTTGAAACAAAGACAATAGGGAACATATTTTTTTTCCATTAGAGAGGAAATTCCAGGGGCAAAGCATGACAAAAATAAAACACTCTAACCACCTCTGACATTGGGCCTGATTTATTAAAGCGCTCCAAGATTAGAGAAGACAGAATATCATTGGAGAACCTGCTGCAGCTGCAAAGGAATTGGTCCAGGGTTGAAAACATTTGCCAACTAATGAATTTTAGGGAATCCTTTCAAGGTTTGCTGAATCACCCAGGATCGCCCATGATAGTCTATTTTCTCCAGTCTTAGAGAGCTACAATAAATCATGTCTGTAGGCTCCAAAATAGCACCTCTAATGAACTACCAAGTGGGACGCATGTACCTGATAAAGCATTTAATCCTGACAATCTCTTTTCACTCAAACAGCAGCAAGAACACCAATAAACCTAGTGGGAGAGCTCATCTGTTATTTTCAGGTCAACTACAAAGACCACCACAGAAGTGGGTTCTGCACTTTAGCCCCTGGTTCTATTTACTTGTCGGGCCATTCTGACTTTGTTTTATCCCATTATCCTTTTAGACACAGTATGATTTACTCTTAGGGTTTGTTATCCTTAAAATATTACTGCTCAGATCTGATTTATATACACAAGGACATATGACATGGTTGCTCCTTGTCCACCATTCTGTCCGCATTAGCCCTTAAACCACTAGCCATAAAGTCATGGACATCAAAGGAAAAAATAATGTAGAGAACACAAATGTGTGATGTTCACACACAACATTCTAATGCTTATCACTTACTTTCTAATTACTTATTCACTAAATATTTGCTGTGCCAGTCCCTCACTTCTTCACTCAAGATATGGAACAGACCAAAAAGCAGAAATGCACCTAAATTATCTCACACATCTTTCATCTTTTGAACAAGCCATTCTTTTTTTTTTT
>NW_027319821.1:0-3557 GCF_032062135.1 Pyxicephalus adspersus
ACATTCCAAAAACAAATTAAATTAAATTAATTGGCTTCCCCCAAAAATTGACCTTAGACTGTGTTAATGACATATGACTGAGGTAGGGACAGCTGATTGTGAGCCCCTTTGAGGGACAGCTAATGACATGAACTTTGTACAGTGCTGTGTAATATGTTGGAGCTAAATAAATGGTGCGTAATAATAATTTTGAGGTTTTTTTTACACACTGAAGCACACATTTATTGCAGGTAAGGCGAGGCACACTTGTGGGCTAAAGCCTGTTTGTGTGTATCAGTTTGCTTCAGTGAGCAGGGCGGAGGGATGTTTGCTGTGTCTGCCATGAATGACAATAGTACCATGGCCTGTTTACACTCCCAGGGGCTGGCCATGCTCCAGGTTGCTAAGCAACAAGCACGCTGCTACTATTGCAGCACACCTCTCTGCACTTCCTGCATCATTGTATGGACTGGGGAGATATCTGTACATTCTACTGGATTCTATCTGTTCCCAGGGGCCCTATATTCCTGGAAGGACCAGGTGAGTTCTGTGCAGGGTGTGTGGCAAAAGATGACGCTGCTGCCGCTTTTTTTCTAAAGAAAAATGTAGTACATAAGACTGAACAGAGACCCATTGAAAGCCTATGGTGTGCTGTTGTTGTCATTACTTTTTACTTGTCTTTTATAAGGAGGTCACATGACTGTGACTTTTCCCGCCATAAAGGGAGCAAAAGGATGCATCAATATAATAAAAATTCAGTACACCCCAAATTTGTGCTCAGTAAAAGCTGTGGTTGCATTTGTTAGTTTCCAGCACATTAATAAAGGGAAATTTCTAAAATCATAAAATTGTCTACAGGTCAGTCAGACGGCTTGGTCATAGCTCTGTGATACAATGGCGTTATGATTAAAGCAGCCTTCAATCATTGTACTGCATCAATGGGCCTGATTTATCAAAGACTGGAGAGGATAGACTATCATGAGAGAACCTGGGTAATCCAGCTAAACTAGAACAAATCTGGTCCATGATTGAAATGATTTGCCAACTAATTACAAACTTTTTTAAAGAAATCCATTCCAGGTTTGCATGATCACCCAGGTTCTCCTATGATAGCCTATCTTCTGCAATCTTGGAGAGCTTTAATAAATCAGACCCATTGGTCCTTATTTATTAAAGCTCTCTAAGGCTGGAGAGGATACACTTTCATCAAAAAAGCTGGGTTATCCGGCAATTCTGGAATAGATCTGGTCCAAGATTCAAAACATTTACTAGCAAATACAATACAAATACAAATGACTTCGAAGAAATCCATTCTTCAGATACTTCATGTTTTGGGGTGACAACATTTTTTCCTTGTCTACTATTTGTACTATCACAGAGATAGACTTTTAGCTTTGACATAAACGTAAATGTAACTCATTATTGGATATCCACATCACTTGCACCATAATCCTTTCCGATGAAAACTAGTTGTTTTGTACATAGACGTCATCAATGACTGGAGGTGAGTGGAATGGAAAAATTATTTGTTGGACTGGTCAAGAAATCCAACTGGATTTGAATATTCTGAGACAGCACAGCCATTCCGGCTGCTGGATGATGTGAGGCTATAATTGAAAATTAAAATGTAGAAGAAGAAAGTACAAAGGAGAAGCTTTATGTGAGTTTGAGATGCACCGTCACAGATTTATCCCCAACCAATTTTCACCTGTAGTCAAAATTAACATGTATTAAAAATGAAAATGAACAAATCACGCCTTATTTTATTCTTCAGTGGCTTTCGTCACCTGTGCTCCCTTTAGAATATTGGCACAAAGCATTGTGTCACTTCGTTCTGCAGGGATAACCTCCAAGACCTCGAGTAAACAAGATTAATCTTCAAATCAAACAAGAGACAAGGATGGCATTCAGGATATCTGCATTCTTCTTTATATTAATCAGTTCTTTTTGCACAAAATGCTATTAGCAAAACTTTGAAAATGATTAAAAAACTTGAAAAGTCAAAAGGATGAATCCATTAAATTGATCTGGAAATAGGATTTTAGGCTCTGCTAATTTATTCTTAATGCATTTTCCAGGTGTCTGGAAGATACTAACTGAGATTTCTAAAAGTCAGCTTTATCTAATATCAGCCAAACATCATTACTATAGTTTCAGCACTGATCATAAAAATGCAGGATGTCACCTATCGACTATTACTATATTAGCACATGCAGGTTAAAGTATAAGTAAATAAGCGAGAAGACGGCGGTCTATTGCAGAAAGGGAAAGGTGATGTCCCGTCTTCAAAAGTCATTCTTACTGTCAGTCTGTCTAATGGCTCTCTTTATCTGGGAAAATTTACTGAGCTGTGCACACCTACTCAGGCGTTACACATTCCTAGCCCAGCCAATCAAGATGTCAGAAGATCAAACAAAGAAGAGAAGCGGATAGCACACCTGTGATAGAACAGAGACAGGTGAACATATTGGGTTTAGCTTTGCTTTAGAATAATATAGGTTTGCTAGATCACCCAGCTTCACCAATAAAAGTGTATCCTCTCCAATCTTGGAGAGGTTTAACAAATCAGGCCCATTGATTCAGTGAGCTATGTGCAACTAACATGTGGCAAGGTAGAGATTAGAAATGGAATTAACACAAAACAATAGGAGCCCAAGAAAATATAGTATAAGAAAAAATGCAGGAAGTAGAGAAAAACACCTGAACAACATTACTCTAACAAGTGCATGGAAGGAACAGATCTTGAGAAGGGCAGCACTTGTGTTATCCCTTCCTCAGATGAAGATACATGTGCATAGAATCCTCTGTAAGAGAAAGAAAGAACTTTCAAGGATACCCAGTTAAAACAACCCTTCCAAATCAAGTGAATTCACTGTAAATTAGTCCAGACTTTAGTGCTGCTAACATTAGATAAAGCTACAAATATATACGGTCATGAAAGTCATCAAGAAGAGTTTTATGTCTGAAGATAACATCCTTTTCCAAAAATAGAAATGTATTTGTTCCTTTGTAAAGTAAGATCAGTAAAGTATGAATTTTAATTTGTTGCTCTAACAATTGGATTTTTCCTTTGATAGGTTTTGAATCATTTAAACCTGTTGCTGTTCTAACAAATTAGGAATGTCTATATTCTTTTAGGCATTGTAAAATACATAGGAGTTTGGATCCCTCAAGATGAGTTATTATGCAAAATTCGGTTCCTTGCTTCCTAGCACTCCTGCCAATCATCCGTTACCGTATAAATATTGATATCTGCCAGGATATGTGAGGTTAGAAGGAGAGTGTGAGCTTTGATGACTGAGTACACACAGAGGTCTGTGAGTCTGTATAACATCCAACAGTCAAAGATAATTGTTAGTTTGGCACACTCCTGCATGGTATGCAAGCTTGGGGCTTCAGTTCCTGGCCGTACAAACCAAACCTATGTCCATTCAACCTGCAGTAAAAAAAATGACAGCCAAATCTATTTGCATGGCTGCAAAACTACACTTCAGCGAGTACAATTGTTATAACATTGTTATAAACAATCAGAAAAATTACAACCAATCTGGAATTCTGGTATTTTCATGACAGTATCA
>NW_027319822.1:0-3557 GCF_032062135.1 Pyxicephalus adspersus
ATCTGATTTCTAGTCTACAGCTTTACTATTACCTTACATCCTTTCCTTCCCATTCTCTGCTTCCTGAATGGTTACACTACATTTGGGGGGGGCTCTCATTTTGTTATTTATTTTTATTTTGCCTCCTGTTATAATACCTCTTAGGGTGCTTCCTCATTAACACTCCTACCTGTGCAATACTAGCCATTCTCTGATTTATATTTTTCAATTTCTGGCTCCCTCCTTTCTGGGTACTTTATTAAAAAATGATTCCTTTAATTATTGCCTTTTGGCAGTGTAAAAAACTCAGACATTCCATGAACAATGTAATGTCTACTTTGCTGGGTTTTTTTCTTGTTGCTTTCTTTCTGTTATAGAGCAAACAGTGAGTGCAGCCATCCTCTTTCCTCTTCTTTTGGGTTCTGCTCACATTACCAGAACTTGCACTGTACAGGCATGAGATGTCTTCCTTAAAATTGCAAAAAAACTATAATGCTGTACATGTGTGAAATTAACTATTTTTGTTTTACTGCCCATGAATAGTGTTGGTCGAATATCTCACTATTCGATTTGACAGCTATTCGATCGAATAGGGGGATATTATTCGGGTCATCGAATGTCGAATTCGAACACCAATAAAGTCAATGGTGGGAAAATTTGGGTTATTTTTCAGGACTGTGAAGAACTGCAAGAGCTGACAGCTCTACTCCCCTGATTGCTCTTCCAGCCCTTTACTAGTTGTATGTGTTCTTGGATAGAGTTTCTCTATCCAAGAACACAGGAGTCCTATGTTCCTGGATAGAGAAATTCTATCCAGGAATAGGGATATAGCTCCCTGATTGGCTGAGGAAAGCTTTCCTCAGCCAATCAGGGAGCACCAGAGGTTTTGAATAAGGAGACCTGTTCCTATTTAATCTCTAGTGCTGGGGATCGCACACTTTTGTCAATAAATGCGACTGCGGCTGCATTCCTTGAAAGATACCTGGCACTAGAGGTTAATTAACCTGGCTGGGGAACAGAAAATGCTGATGAATCTTGAGCTGTCTTTAGGGTTTATCTTTCCTCAGCCAATCGCAGAGCACTAGGAGTGATGAATGGGGAGACTTGTCCCCATTTACCTCTAGTGCCCGGGGATCCCACACTGACAGGAGGATTCCCACGGCTGTGCATTGTGGGATAACCTGTAAAAAAATAAAAGTTAGTTACACAAATCACACACATTCAATAAATTACTTTAACATTATTTTTTTAACACTTTTTACACACGAATTTGCGCCGTCGAATCCCACCGTTTTTCGGGTCGAGTCTATCCAAATACGAACAGCCATATTCAGGTCGAATATAAGGACAACCCGAATTCAAACACCAACACTACTTGTGAAAGCCTTCTATGATGCATGCCAAGGTGTGCACAGGAGGAGCAGCCCACAGCCCCACGGGATATGTGACAAATGTATCCCAGGAGGCTGTGGGTTTCCCCTTCAGTCTTTACTGCTGTGGAAATGGAAGGGGAGGGGTCCTCCCTAAAAACTGTTAAAAAACTATTTTATATAAAAAAAACATATTTGCAATACATACCAGTGTTACCCACCCTAAAATGTGGTGATAGGTCCACTCTAACCTCCCCTACTTGGTTCAAAATAAAAAGTTTTGGCTTTATCGAAGGGGCATCATTAGTCTACTTCATGTTACCATTTATGACCTAAATATCCTGCCAGGTTACAAACTGAACATTGTTCAGAGACTATTCAGCTATTTTCATGCAGCTTTCTACTTTAGCCCTATATAGTGCTGTGGTATTAAATGTTATTAAAAATGTAGGGCATTTGCAAAGAATTACTTTAATGTGCTTAAATATTTCTACAAGGCTGTGGGTCTAATGGAGACTTCAGATGGAGAAAGAATATGTGTCAGGACTGTCTTTGCCTCAGAAACAGCATAATCATATTTATTTAAACCTGCCCCATGTCCGGAAGGCATTTACATAATAGCAAGGTGGAAAGAATGACAAGACCTGTTTGATTCAATGACTTGTGTTGGAGCGTGCCAAAGATTATCAGTGTCATGCAGGAAAAAAAAGGGATTTGAAGGGGAAAACTTTACTAACTTTATGTAGCCTTCCTGTCAACATCAAGTATTTTTAATGCAGAAGTATGTTTAAACACTGGTTTGCAGCTGAAGGTGACGTTTCATGCATTATTCATTTGACGTGAGTACAAGTTCTCCTCCAAGTTATTTTTGACATTTGTTCATCTGTACTTCATTGCCTAATGTGAGGTTCATACAGGAAAATCATGAAAGGACCAGTAAGATGCTAAGCTCCTCCTGTTAACTTTTCTTTTTATGACCCTTAATGAAAATTGAGTGACAAAAGCATGACTAATTAGATTACCGTAATTTATTAACATATTCTTGCTTAAAGCCAAACAAATTGATAATGACTGCAGGAAAAAGGTTACCAAGCCAACAAATCGCAAAAATTGAATATGCCCCAGAGCCAGCCTAAGCTCAAATCATGTATATAAAAGAGAACTAACCTAAAAAGTGTAAACAGCAGGAGAAAAAATTCAGATATTTCAGTTATATATATATAAAATGCATAGAAAGTGTAAATACAATCACGAGGAAAAAGAAAATACACCCTTTTCATTTCTAAAAGTTTACATAATAGGACATAATGAAATTCATCTGTCCTTTACAGAATTATTTAAATCCAATCTATTTACCAAAATCGTTGCCAAAATAGAGAAGCCATGTGTGTATTACCAAGTAAATCCTATGTAAACCTAGAGCTGCTAAACCACCTTTAGCAGCAATAATAATTTGAAGTGATCATCTTTTGTATAACTTTATTAGTCTCTTACATCATTGTGGAGGAATCCTGTTCCTTGGCATTGCATTACCATGTACCCAAGTGCTCCAGACCAGAGAATCACCAAAACATTTGCTTTTATACAGATAGTCGGATTTGCTGATGAGTGAATGCATGTGTGTGACAGAATGTGTGTTCCCAGGCTAGCACTTTCTCCTGACACATATGCCCAGTCTCCAACAACTTTTATAGCATTTTTGACTATTACCCTCTCCTGTAGCATGTCTATACTCTCTGACTATCTCTAGTACCATGTCAAATAGTATTTGGCTATCTAATAGTATTTGCCTTCAGTCTCTGATGGCTTTCTGCAGCTTTACATATCCACAGCCCATATGGTTATGTTAAGAAATATGACTTCCACTGTCATAGAGTATGTAGAGCCAAATCAGATTTATTATCTAAAAACTAATACAATCTTTTATCTATTTAATTTTATCTGTTTAATACCAACAGCATGTGGAACATTTAGGTTTCGAATATATCAAAAGTAAGAAATAAATTGTTATCCATCCTGTGAGACTGTTCTTTTTAAAGGCTCTTTAATCAGGTTGTCTAAGTCTTATAATAAAATAATTATTTTTATTTGTCTAATTACTAGAATACTAAAATCAGCTGTGTGGATCAGTCAGCAGAGGATATGTTGAAAAATGTAAGCAGCTGGTTAGAATATTTTACAATATTTCGAAACCACTGCAAAATAAAA
>NW_027319823.1:0-3556 GCF_032062135.1 Pyxicephalus adspersus
ATATATATATATATATATACCAATGGTTACATATGAACATTGAAGTTTCATTCTTCTCTCATTTTGATAGATATCCGGAACATTTATCAACCCATACCATGTAGCACAACTGTTTTTTCATAACTACATCCCAAAATATAAAAACTAATTTATTAATGCACATAGTTATTTTTATTAATAAACTATGTATATAGCACCAACATATTGTGATATTGTGCAGAACTGTACATTACAAATAGTTGCAATTAAACAGATGTTTTAAAACATATTTAAAAAATCCAGGGATACAAATGACCTTTTCTTTCCCTGGGCTTTAAGAGCTATCATCACAACCCAAGTCAGCGTAAACACTACTGTGTTTGGATCCATCTTGTCTGCATCAGCACTGTGACTACAGCCAGGGATGTTGAGTTACTAAAGGATTAGTGACTGTTCACTTAGCAAAGCAATGTTCACTTTGTAAATTGAATGTTTACTCACTGAATAGGTTGAAATGGTGTTCATTTTTATTACCAAATCATAGGAAATAAAAGAAGTAGTCCTAGTTGTAGGAGCGATCTAGTCTTACTGCCCGGTATAAGTTGCCCTCAGGACCGCAATTTAGAGGAAGTCTTTGTAATAGAGCCGTGTGAGGGTCTAACCCAGTGTTTCTCAACTAGCGTTCCTCCAGAGGTTGCTAGGGGTTCCTTGAGTAATGAGCAATTGTGCCTCTTAGGTCAGTATAACAGACATCATTGATCTCTTTGGCTATCTGTAGGGTGACATTCTTCCCACTGGCCAGTAATGTAAGAAGCATTGTTCCCACTGACCACCACATTATTGTGATATATAAATAAGTAATTATAGAAAGGGTTCCCTAAAAACCTGAAAGTTTATTCAAGGTTGCCCCATGTTCTAAATCTGAAGAAACAGCGGTCTAACCTTTCCCCATTCTATACAAAAAGAATTAAAAGAAAAAAAGGTTTTGGCTTGATAGATAAAATCTTAGGTGGTGCTGCTTAGTATTTAGGTGAGATAAACCAGGTGTTGTGTTGGGGATTTTAAGGGATACCTCGTGTAATATTATAAAATAACTTACGGCTGTTTTGATCTTTTTCTCTACTGCTTAGAACTGAAAACTTTCTTATAAAATATTTATAACTTGTGGAAGCTTTTCAAGTATTTAGTATATAGAAAATACCATATTTGTAAGTGTCAGTAAGTGAAAATGTATAAAACATACCTGTTTGATTTAAGAGCATAGGGAAGAAATACGCATTTTTCAGCAAGTACATTGCAAATACGCAAACAGACATATTTTTGCAAAGTGCCACTTTCTTCGTCTTATTTTTACACCAGGCACACATAACATTATCATTTTGTGTATATTAAAAAGGGCCTGTAAAGAGCAAACATGCTGTAAATTTTATATACCTATAATTAGATTTTCAGTATTAGAGATGTTAAGCTGTGCAAATAAACTGCATTATTCAAAAGCTGTCCCTCTTCCTGAAAATTACAGTTTGACAATTTTTATTTTTAAATTATTTTTATACAATATTCAGAAAACGTAATTATATTGCACCACTTGTATAAGGTGTGGGTGCTGAATGTCATCAGTGCTACGAATCCTCAAGTAAAAAAATATGAAATGAAGGTTTGAACACTAAATGGTATAATTGATGATGGGAGCAAACAGTTTACTTCTAAGGCAGCATTGTACTCGTATCCAGTTCATGTGTATTTTTAATACATTGCAATGCCTAGAACATAACCAGAAGAGGTAATACAAAGCTCTGTGGTATCTAGTAAGGTGAGAGGTTTTCATACACTTGTTGTCTGCAAACATACATTACCAATAAGGGAAGGCTGGGCAGGAGGGCATTTGCCTTCTGGGCCAGTAATAAAAAATATGCTGGGTTGGTTGTCTTTAGAGATACTTCAATATTTAGGATTTGATCAGATTGTGACCAGTCAGTGGTACAAATAGGTTCCTGCTTACCTTCCAGACTTGTGTTCCCAGCATTTGCTGGTGGGAAGACCTCTAGCATTATCCTTTTTTTGTGGCTTTGAGAATATTATTATTACACAGTATTTATAAAGCACCATCATATTACACAGCACTGTACATATAGTCATGCCACTAACTGTCCCTCAAAGGAGCTCACAATCTAATGTCCCTACCATAGTCATATGTCATTAATGTAGTCTAAGATCATTTGTTGGGGAGATACCAATTAACCTCACTGCATGTTTTTGGGATGTGGGAGGAAGCTGGAGTACCCAGAGGAAACCCACGCAGACATGCAAACTCCATGCAAATAATGTCTGGCTTGGGATCGAACCTGGGACCTAGCGCTGCAAAGGCCGGAGTGCTAACCCCTGAGCCACCGTGCTGCCCAGATGTCATGTGATGCAATATAAGCAGTAAAGGAATATTTGAAAATCTCTTAATAATAATCTCTTAATAATCTCTTAATAGAGTCCCTTAATAATCTGACCCTACCAATCCTTGTTTGTTCCTGGTACCTAGAAAAAAAAAGAAATGAGCATTTTGTAAAGTGGTTTTACTGATGGAAAGCCAACTGCATTGTGTGAAAAGACTAGTAAAGACAAAAATGACTTTCCTTTTTATTCCACTGGATTTCCACTAGAAATGTTTTTAGCAGCATCACAGTAGGAAGCTTGTAACATTTTTCTCAATGTACTGTCTGTGCTTGCTGGTTGAAACATACCATTCCTAACTTTTTAATATATAGTTTGCGCATTTGCTATTGTGGGCTCATTGCCTATGCATGTAGAACGTTATAGCATTACCTATTATATTTATTTGTATATCATATTTCTGTTTTATGTCTTTGTGTGCCAATAAAATTATTGACCTAGAAATATATACTGTTCACCCAAAATAACATGCAATCTTTTCTTGTTATTTAGGAGAACCTATTTTAAAGTAAAAGTATATTGGTATGACACCTTGGTATGACTCAGGTTTTATCTTTGAACTTTGCAAGAAGTTAATATTATTTATTTGCACAACAACAACTTCAAGACTGAAGAGGATACAATTTCATCAGTGAACCTGAGTGATCCAGCAAACCTGGAATAGAAGTAATTTGCTATTTGTTAGCAAATGTTTTCAGTCCTGGACCAGATCCATTCTAGGTTTGCTGGATTATCCAGGTTTACTGATAACTTCTCCAGTCTTGGAGAGCTTTAACAAATCAGGACCTATGAACACACATAGTAATGATCAGCTGAACTTTACTGGAAATTATGGATAGTAAATGAGAACTCTTCAAAGTTTAGGATGATAAGATGGGTTTATCATTTTCCAACACTATAATGGACAGTCTTTTGGGTACTCCTCTACCTTCTGAATTTCAAGGCAGAACTCCACCAGAAGACTAGTGTTCCTTTCTATACTCCATCAAGAAACTAATTAAGGGCCCTAGGGAATATGGCAACACACCACACTCCCCTATATACAGGGCTCCAGAAAGTTGACTCCCTCAATGAAACCCATCTAGATTGCTTCCTCATCCCAAGAGAAGATCCTCTCTTCTCTACATCCTGG
>NW_027319824.1:0-3555 GCF_032062135.1 Pyxicephalus adspersus
GGCTATTCGATCGAAATGCCGCCGAATTGAACACTGAGCTATTGAAACAACACTATTTTTAGGTTCAAAAATCTATTGAGGAATCTCCTCTGCTACCCCCTTTGAATAATCATTCATTGATAAGTTGGTTTCAGAAACTGACACTTCTGAAAGACCTTTGGTAGTGGGAGGATTGACAGGAAGAACTGCTGAGAATACCAGGGGACTAGGAGATTGGCAATCCTAAATCTGGGGTTTCTGCAGAAATTTCAACCAGTGATTTTTTCTAACAATGCAGCAATGTCCAATAGTGTGAGTGTCAAGAAAGGCTTTAATGCGCACCATTATTTAATAGCAAAACATTCTTATCACAAAAATGTAAAGATTCTGACATATGATAATAGAACATTATTTAAAAAATGTATATTTTTCATATTTTATATGATACCATAAATTGTTTGCTCTGTTGCGCCTAATATTGTAACTTTACAGAATGTAGGCATAAAGGGCTTAAACTTCTTGTAAGAGACGTTTAAGTTGGGCAGCATGACTACAGTAGTTGAAAAAACTGTTGGGCTAGAATATATATTTACAATCACATATATAAACAATTTACATGGAACATAAATTATTATTAGGAAGGAGATGGCTGGGCCACGGGGAGGTTATACAAAGACATTACTTCTTTCCGACAGTACAAATGTAACAAATAAACCCAGCTGAGATCAATGCTGTTTCCATCATGAAGACCTGGATCAACTCTGTCATGCAAAACATACTGATGAGAAGCAGTCATTGAAATCAATACAATAATCCCTTGTTCGCCTTAGGAACAAGCTGATGCATTGCTATGTATGCAATTATGACAAGGTTTTCTGTATTTTCCTCTTTCTCTGATGTGGTGTTTTTTACTTATCCTTCCTATGCAACATGCCTGGCCAGATCACTTTCTAGGGATATGTGCTAAATGACTGAGCACAGGTCGCTTTGCATTGTAACACCTAATTTAATTCATAAACTTATCCGTATACATTATTTATAAAGCAATTGTATGTTTTTGTTCTATGACATATTCAAATCTTTCAGTTTAAATTAGCCATACACATTTAGGGTGATTCAGAAAAAAATTATTGCAAAGTCTACAGTTTGTTGTTTGTTTCCTAGACAAAGTCAGAGTATAAAATCTTTGCTTATAAAGGCTCTCTTGCTTCAAGCAGTTGACCTTCTGCAAAGGTCTAGCACATAAACTGCTGGGTCAAATCCAGAGCTCTGCACAAAGCAAAGCTCACATGCCCTTCCTACTGGAGAGCTCCAGCACTGCTTTAGCAGTATAGGTGTTGGATATTTTCATAGAAACCACTGCTCCCACATAGAGAGCAAATATTCTTCTCTGTAGTATACTGGCAATGGGCAAACCTTTGTGCTCAGGTGGTGACTTCCTTTTTAGAAAACTAATTATAAGACTTTGCATATTATTTCTTTTATTGCCTGTGGATTGTATCCAGCTGATTTAAAAAAAGTGGCATTGTTGCTAAACAGCTAAATATTAGTTAAATTGCATACATGTATTATGTTTTACCAGCCAAAGGATTTACAAATCCGACCAGCCTGCATTGGCATAGAAAGAGGGAAATGGTCACCACCTATGAAAACCATAAAACTTAGCCCCAACTCCTGCCAGTATGAATAGACACTGAAGGTGGGAATACTCATACACCGGAACCTAGGCCCTTGTAGCCCTGAATTGCCCTAGGAGTAGTGGCAGGGTTTGAGACTACTGGTTCCTTCCCAGATGAACGAACCAGCGTTTCCCTGAGGCCCAGTAACCACGAGCACAAGAGAACAAACAAAATACCAAGAGATGTACAACTTATCTTCAATAGGAAATAAATGAGCAGGAACTCAGGAGAGGACTACACACCTGTTCTTCCACATCCAAGCAGAGAATATCAACCGCATGGCATGAAATGTGAGGGCAGACTAAATAGAGGAGGAGTAATGACCACCAGCTGCAGCTGAGACAAGAGGTGTGGTCATTACCAACAACAACACTGAAACAAGTGAAAACAAAGAGACTGTCAGATAACCTCATGTGTAGCCAGTCTCTCAGATCTTCTAACCTCAGTCACAGGAGGGACTGTGACAGTAAGTCTGATTTCTTATGGGATCATGTATTGTGAAAATATTGGTACTATATATAAAGATAACCCAATATCTCTATTCAAAAAACTTTTTTCTTTTTTAGAGAAAATTATTTCAGAAATTACAATACTGCTAAGGAAGCAGACAGGTTCTGCTGTCGAGTGTGGAGTTTGGGCCCTAGTGCCCAGGACAACCTTGTAACTTGGGTATTAGAACTTACATAAGAATTACCATCACTAATTATACAAAGATAGTAGAACTACTTGATGTAATATGTTGAATCATGTGTATTGATGTTTTTATTTGTGTTGGATTTTAAGAATTGTTAAATAAATATGAAATTTTAATATATATCATCTTTATAGTCATTTGTAGTAGTACCTTAAAAGTCCCACTATCTCAATACATTACTTCATCTTGCAGCTGAAACTTTTTTTGTTCATTTGAATTTTGGGATGTTTTACATAATAGGCTGTTTTTGTAAATAGGGGTGAAATTAGAAAAAGTGTTGTCAGCATAGTTATTTAAATCATTATGCTTTTTAATACACGTATACAAGTGTCACACTTAGGGGGACATGACCACTAGGGGGCGCTATGCCTTGCACAAAAGTGATGTGAGCCCTTAGAAAGGTCAAGGTGCAGACTCTAAGAGGCAACCAGGTCTTCTCCAGAGCCTCTAGTGGTAAGGATATTGCACTGCTGGTTACCGCCAGGATGTGGTCCTTGGGCACACCAGGGTGGACAGGAAGATACACAGTACCAAATCACTAAGCACAAGATATGTCAAGGAAGGCCAGGGTTAGGGTAGTAGATTTTGCATGGTACTGCATGGTTTAAGTACTGTTTTTATACAAAGGGGCAGTATGTCAACCAATATTCAACTTCCTGTCATCTTTTTTTCTTCAAAAGTTAATGATCTCAGTGAATACATTTACTTTACTTTTTATTATTTTTGATTTAATAAATATACAACCAAAAACTGTACCTAACTAAATAGATATTACTGTTTATCAAACAACCTATTCAATAGTCTTAGTATAAAATTAAAAGAGGGCAAATCATTAATATAGCATATAGCACATGACTGCACAAATGGGTCCTGGATAGGGGATATTTTTCTCCAATATATAGAGTCTTTAAAACTAGGGTGTATACTGGGGAAGGAGTCATAAAGTAGTTTAGATTATTTGAGGACTCTGGGCAAGGAAAGAAAGTACTGGGTGGTTCTTCCCTTCCACCCCCAGTAGACACCTGGGTTTGGCTACAGCAGACTGGAGATCTGCCATAAGTAGCACATGTGTGTTGTCAGGCTGAGGAGTGGAATAGCAGAATGTAGGCTGTAAACAAGCCTGAATGTGAGCTACTAAGCAGCTTTATTGCTTTTGTATGGAAAGCTGTTGATTTACTTTATGAACTGTGGACTCCTCACTAA
>NW_027319825.1:0-791 GCF_032062135.1 Pyxicephalus adspersus
GGCTGTTCAGATGGAATTGGTTCTCACCATGTCTTTTTGTTTTGGAGTTCCTCCCTCTCCTACCATAAACCAATAATATTGCCTTGGTTGTTCCATGGATATTTATATAAAGTTGTTTTAGCCTCCATGGCCATTCGTATGGAGTTGATCCCCCCCCATGGCTATTTATTTGGTGTTGCCCCCCGCCTTCCCCATGGCCACTAATATGTAGATAGCCCCCCCCATGGCTGTTCATGTGGACCATGACCATTAATATTGTTGCCTCCGTAGTCATTATAATGGAGTTGCTTTCTCCCCCATGGCCATTTATATGGAGTTGGTTCTCCCCATGACTATTCATTTGGAGTTCCTTCACTCCACCCTAACCAAAAATATTGAACTGGTTGTCTCCATGGTGATTAATATGGAGTTAGTTCCCCCACCCATCCATAGCCAGTAATATGAAATTGTTTTCCCCCATGGCTAAAAATATTGGTTTAACCCATCATGTGGCTATAACATCTTCCATTCCTCAGGAATGGCTTCCATAACATTTTGAAGGGTGTCTGTGGGAATTTGCCCCCATTTGTGAGGTCAGGTGCTGATGTTGGATGAGAAGACCTGGCTCACCATTCCCATTCACCCCACTCTACACCAAACTAGAGCCACCATGTCTTTATGGAGCTGGCCTTGTACACCAGGCCATAGTTGTGGGGGAACATAAAAGGGTCTTCACCAAACCCTATACCCACCATGGTGCACCACTACCACTGAACAGCACCACAATGCACCTGCAATGAGACACAACATGA
>NW_027319825.1:2134-3554 GCF_032062135.1 Pyxicephalus adspersus
TAAACCCAGATATTACTATGTAAATGTAGCAGTGACATCATCACTGTGCTGTACATACCATGTGCAGAGAGAAGAGCTGTGGGAGGGACCTATAAGACCCACCCACTACTGGCTGCCTGTAGAAAAATACAGGAGGGGCGGAGACAAGACCAGTCATCCTGCACTGGGAGAGAGAGCAGCAGTAGTCGGTCTTCATTACAGGAAGTTCACACTGGATGACTGCACAGATCTAGAGGAAGTGCACACAGCGCAACAAGATTGAAAAGAACACACAAAGCACTTGTATGTTCAATATGTGTCAATAGTTGCTTGGAGTTCAGATTTATTCTTCCCCAAAAACTGAATAAATTTGGACTTTCCGTACTTTTGAAGCTTTTATAAGGCGAGAAACAAGCCGACACACATGGGGATTCCGAGCCCCTGAGAGGTTACAGAGGGGTGAGACAAGTACACCTAGACCGGCCCCTGTGGCCCCAGCACAGCCCAGGCTGAAAGAGGATTATCTCTGATTTACACAACTGACTGCTCCATGTTATTCACACAACGACTCTCATCCCTCTTTTATGTTTTCCTTTGATCATCTCATCAATAAGAGAAATCGGTGTGATGGGGATGACACATGCCAAAAATTCCAGCTCTTCATCCTGCTAATGAGTGGGCCCAATCCGCCACCCTTCTCCTTCAAGGATAAAAGTCATCTAATACCTCTGACTGTCATTGGCTGTCGTACTGCAGGCTGCAGCCGGTGTCCTGGAGGGGTCATTGGAATATTAAATTACATTGTGTGCAATGGCTAGGTGACATCACGGGTGTACAGGTGCAGGGTTAGGTAGCAGTTGGGCTTTTTTCCCCTTAGGAGCCCAGACAGATCAATTTGGAGCTGGTGAATTTTTGCATTTCTCCTGAAGGGGGCGCTGTACATACAAATAAAGTGGACCTCTCAGTAACTTTACTCCATGAATATATTCTGACATGTCATGAAATACAAGAGCGGTCCAGAAATGCTTTTCATAGAGACGAAGTGAAGTGATGACCCCACACGTATCATATGATTGTGATTATCTTCTTCCACATAATGAGTCTGAAATCCAATCCCCAGAATGTTTTCTCACCACAATGTGAACCATCCATGAAGAATGACCACAGCCCATCATTTCATCAGCATCACCCGCAATTACCGAAACGGCTCAGAAATTCCTCCTCCCGAACATTTCATGTTAAAGTGCCACCAAAGTGCATCAAACCAGCCATTGGGAGGGTGCAGAGTGCAGGGGTCAGGTCTGTGGAACATACAATACTCAAGTCAGAAGGATATAGCGTACATCACAGTGATTAGAGTGTCAGGGCTATGTCATGTATAACATAACGTTTACAGTGCGGAGATCAGGGTCGTATTGCATTATTATTATTATTATTATTA
>NW_027319826.1:0-3553 GCF_032062135.1 Pyxicephalus adspersus
ATAGAAAATACAGCTGTATGCACTCACTTGTGCAAGAGGGGCTAAATACAGTTGCATGCATAGAGGAAACTATCAAGTGTACACAAGGGGAGATAATACAGCTGAATACTAGGGTAAGTACTCTACTAACACTGCAAGTAGATGTAAACTGCATTGTGTACATTAGGAGTGGAATTACATCACACTGTGTATACAGATACAGGGTCTACACAGAATTGTGGTGATATACATTGCACTATGAACTTTGAATGTCCACTACATTGTGTATCCTGCAAGGGAATGGTCACTGCCCTGTGTAAACTCTCAGGTGTGCAAAAAGAGAATAAATCCAGCTATGTGCATAGAGGAAACAATCAGATGTGCAAGATGGGAGACAATACAGCAGTGAGCAGTGTGCATGGAGAATAAAGTGTACAACACTGTGTAATGAAAATACATGTGTTCAAGGGGAAAGAGAATATAGCTGTTGCATAAGGTAAACCAGCTGTGTGCATAGAGAAGACACTCACATGTGCAGTTGGAGAGAGTATACAGCTGTGTGCATAGACACATGTAGAAGTATAGGAGAAAGACTTGTGCACAAGAGGGGAGAGAATACGGCTGTGTATACTGAAGGAAATGCTGTGCAAAAGTATAGAAAACACAGCTGTGCAGATGTGCAAGAAGGGAGAGATGAATGTGTACTCTATTGGAAACTTTCTTTGGTGCAGGAAAGGGGTAAATGCAGCTGTGTTCATAGAGAAACAATCAGGTGTGCAAAGTGGGAAGGAAAGGAGCTGTGTGCAAAGGAGTGAAATACAACAGAGAATACAGCCATGTACATGTAGGAAATATATGTTTGTCAGATGTGCACAAGGGGAGAAAAAATGGCCGTATGAGAAAATCACAAATGTGCAAGAGGGAATCAAATACCAAAATGTGCATTAGGAAAAGACTCAGGTGTACAGGAGGTATAACGCTGAGTGTTTAGAGAAAACACAGGTGTTCAGAAGAGGTGAGAATTTAGTTGTTTAATAGGGGAAATATTCAAATGTGCAAGAAGGGGGAAAACAGAGCTTAATGAATAAAAGAAAAACTCAGGGGGTAGAGAATATAGCCAGAAGTGTAAACAAATAATTTGTGTATTCAGGGGAAACAATAAAGTGTGCAAGAGGAGGGAGAACACATCTTTGTGCATAGAGAATACACTTGGGTGTGCAGGAAAATAGATAATGCATCTGTGTGCACTCAGGTGTTCAAGTGGAAGAACATTTACAGTGTATAGGTGGAAAGAATACACCTGTGTGCTCCTACAGTGTTCCTACATTTATATTTCATCTGTATTGTACACAGATTAGTAGCTAATAACACCTTTGTGTATGTATAAAGCACTCCTCTTTGTATGCATTGAACTCCCTGGTATATAAGCACTCTACATAAATACACAATGTGGGGAACTTTTTCACAGATATTTAAAGATGTGCCCCAACAATGTTTTTACTTCCAGTTTCCAATGCCACTCACCCTGACCAAACCCTTCTTGCCCAGTTGTCTGGACTGTCCCACTCTTCCACGCAAATACAGCAGACTATATGGAGCCTGCAATTTGTCCTGATTCACCAACTCTAAAAATGCAAATAAAAATGTTTTTAACAATGACAGTGATGTTCCTCTGCTGTTTTTCACAAGATAGTTCACACTTATGTAACAAAAATCAGGTAAAGTGCAACAACTTTGAGTAGCCATGTTCATGAGAGCAGAGCAATGTAGCTGTTGTTTCTGGAAAACTGTCTTTGCATGGATTTACAGATCCTTTATCTCATTTATTATTCCTTTATCTCATATAAATATATTATCCCTATTCTACAAATAAAGAGCACCACTCTCTGCATAGAGCATCATTTTCTTTCTTTTTGTATAAATTTGATTATTCTCTACAGAGCACCCTTATCACTATAAAGCACCCCTCTCTCTATAGAGCACTCATATCACTATAAAGCACCCCTCTCTCCTCCAATCCTTATTAGTACTGTTTATTGGATCAGCATGGGGGGGGGGGGGGACCTGCTAGTTTGCAATATCAAACAGCATGGGGGGGGGGGGGGGGGGGGGGGGGGGCAGATCAGAGAGCCCACAGGAAAAGGACCAGAGAAAGGAGAACACTGATGGATCCCAGATGAGTCCTCTGGAAAATATTCACATCAAGGAGCCCACAGACAGAAGTGTACAGGAGAAATTATACAATGATTTGTAGGATAGAAATTTAGCTCCAAGGTTTAAGGACGTTTCAGATACAGAAAAATATTACCTGACAACCCAACATGTGTTTTTTTTTTTATTATTTTTCATGCAGGGTTCACATTAAATTGTCCCTCCAATTATTGATGTTTTTCTGGCACTGTCTTGGTATTCGTGACCAGAAGCTGAACTGTAGGAGAACCTTCAGAACAATTTGGTGGTAAATTTACAATCATTTACAAAATAATAATAAAAGAAAATCCTAATATAAAGAAATTACAGAATGTCTTAAAAGGGAACATACAGATATGAAATGAACAGAAAATATCAGGAACTCAGAACCTCAGAAAGTCGGTCAAAGTTTGAATACAACAATACAGCTTCATGTGAACAAATTCAGAAAACATTTTCTTCCCATTTCAAAGAATCGATGGAGGCCGATAGAAGGAGACTGAACCATGGAAGGAGCCACCAAGGCCCAAATGAAGAAGAATGGTGCCCACGTTTCCTCTATGGTACGGAGCTGTATGTATTTGTCTCCTGATAATATGAAGAATACAGATCCCGTCTGGTGGCTGTATGTTGGTGGAATACGTAATCCTGGTTCTCCATATTGTACAGGGAATTGTCAGAAAACTAAAAAAGTAAAATATTCAGGTGAGGAAGTGACATGACAAGCGCAATGACAGTGGCAAAGTAAGAAGACGCATTACTCCTGTAATTGTTCTCATAATTCCCAGTATTACCATCTCATAGACACATTATAATGAATCGTATTCAACAACAAACCAATCAGACGTTTCCGTGAATCTCCTCTCCACCACTGGACGGCTGGGATCTCATTGTTCCTCCAGAGAACCAAACTGAGATATAGAACACAGAGACATGGAGGAATGATGGAGACGTGTCTGCAGGTTATGTGGGGGAGCTGCAGGAATTTTCCATGATAGAATAATAACAACTGACCGGTAATGGTGGAGACTGCAGTGCGAGCCATCAAAAAGGTGATGATTTGACACCAACAGGAAACAGCGACTGACACTGACAGGAAACTGTGACTTACACCGACAGGAAACAACGGCTGATACCAACAGCAACAGGAAACAATGGATGACACCAACAGGAAACAGCAACTGACACCAACAGGAAACAATGACTGAAACCAACAGGAAACAGACACTGACAGGAAATAGCGTCTGACACCGCAAGGAAACAAAAACAAAAAGGAAATGACTGACACTGACCCTGAGATCACAAACATGATGATAATGATAAGAAGAGATACCACTGACACATGAACACAGTCAGAAATCTTACGGTTTGTTCCTGTGGTGTC
>NW_027319827.1:0-3552 GCF_032062135.1 Pyxicephalus adspersus
CATCAGTGAACCTGGATGATCCAGCAAAGCAAACCTAGAGAGGATCCTGCTACAGTATTTGGAAAATTGCTAACAAATAGCAAATGATTTTTAGGAGATCCATTGCAGGTTTGCTGGATCACCCAAGTTCACTAATGAAAGTGTCTCCTCTCCAGCTTTAGAAAGCTTTAATAAATCAGGCCCATTGTGAGAACTAATGAAAAATTCCACCTACGGTATTGCATGTACAGCAGGTTGACTTTTGTTTACCTCAACAAGTTTCCAATTTAATTGATTTTATGTTTCTCTCCTACATTCAGATCTCCCCTGGCACCCAAAGCTGCAGACCATCCCAATAGAAAGCATCTTCCAGGGTGATCAGGTTCTCTTACAGTGCCGGGTTTCAGACTACTTCCCCGACATTCTGGTTGTGAAATGGTTTGAAAGGAAGACAGGAAGTCCGGATATGGTTGAAATTTCCAGTTCTGATAAGTACAAAATTTCAGAAATCTCAAACCCGATGGAGAACCAAACCTTTTCTTCTACAACAGTTTTATCATATAGTAGATCGGATCTTTCAGAGAATGGAGTAGAATTTACCTGTAGAGTGGATCATCCCAGCCTGGATACACCCCTCCAATCCAGCATTGTACAGTACAGAGATGCAGGTAATTCAATCTATAGCTCAAACATATATTGTTAGAACTGTCCATAAGCATAACATTGTTCACAAGTTATCAGTGTGATTATTACCATCAAAGAGTATTTGATGTGAGATTTTATTGACCTAATACAGGTTAGGTTTTAAAAATTCCAAATAGATTTGTAACAAAAGCCAAATATTCCTAAGATAAGAAGAAATCATATAACATTGAACAAGCAGAAAATACCAATATGGAATTTTTGTAGGCTACTAAGAATTATTCCAATTCAATCAGTCCACAAATTGTAATAAAAACCATACATTTTATTTACAAAATCATGTTAAATCATAGTTTTCAGATGAATGCAGAATATATGTGCGATATTGTTGAAAAATGAAAAAGACAAAAAACATGTGACCCAGCCTAATAAGGACATCAATCAATAACAAAAACCCAGGTAGGTATAATACATCCTATGAATGGTAGTAAAAGATACGCTTAGCCAGTAGATGCTGGGAAATGGGGAGGTTAGCTGTGTGATGTGTAGCAATGTTTGTAACACTTCAAAGCAAGGAGTTTTTATTTTTTTATAAGAAAATATACAGTATTGAATATGCAAAAGCAACAATTACCAAAGTTTAAATTATTAAATAAACAGAAATATGAAAAAGTTAATATATAAATATTATTTGTTTAAAAAAATACTTTTCCAGCACAAGCAACAGAGCTACACACCACACAACTAACCTCATTTTAATTTCCTTTTTAATCTTTCAACAACTTACACATGTATTCTTTGTTTTCCAGGCAAAGCAGCCTTGTCATTCACTGAGAAACTCATTGACATACAACACCATTACATTACAATTACATTACAAAAACATTTACTAACAATGAAGTTTTAAAAATCCATTCCAGGTTTGTTGGATCACCCAGCTTCACTGATGAAAGTGTATCTCCTCCAGCCTTGCAGAGCTTTAATAAATCAAGCACTATGTTATAACCTGTAGTGCTTAGCTGGAGTGTTCATTACAATTTGTGTACATGGAATGATTCTAAGGTGCCTATAAAAGTCCCACGTTCACAGAAATTGCAAACCACAGTAATATCTTGCTGTTTTAGAGAACATGCAGTTTTGTTTAGTTTTTGCTGAATACTATCAGTGGTAGATGTTATTTTGATTAACAAGCTGCACTATACCTGTATATATATTTATATTTGAGGAAGCCTTCATATTTTTTGTTATCCCAAATATTTATTAACTGGTTATAATTTTGTATTCATTCTTTCACTGCCAGAGGTTTCAGCTTTGCTTATGAATAACATCCAGGGCCCCCAGACATGGTACAGCGGGGACAAGGTGACTCTGTACTGTACAGGCTCATACTGTATGGAAGACACTCGAGTGATCTGGAAAATGTGTTTTTATTTCACCATAGCAGAACATGCATTGTGGATCTTCACACTAATCTAAAGTACATACATTAAACTACTTGTCTCTTCTACAATTCTCATATTTTAAGCCTTGTTGGGGAGGACTGTGAACAGGTTTGTGCTCGTCTAGTAAGACCTTTCTAGTGAATTACAAGAGCTTACTTTTAAAGTATTTTCACTCATCTTAGTAAATGAGTTAAACATTCACTACAGTAATAAATGAGTCAATGGACTTGAGTTGCTATAAGGTTTTTAAGCTTATTTGGCAATGTAAATTTTTACTCTGCAAGAGATGATTCACTTACTTAGTGAATTTGCTGTGAAACCTAGTGAATTGATATTTATTCAAGATTTTCCCAAAGGGTAGCTATGCTGGGATGTTGGCAAGTCGAATAATCTACATCAATGGTATTACCAAAAAGCTCATGGGACTGTTTTGTTGTAAGCATAATAGAAGCATATAATTATTTTTTTGTTGCAAGGAGTGTAAATAACACTTAGGTCTGCTTTTCTTAACTGAAAATAATGAAAAATTCACCTGATCAGCACATAAAATACAAATAGCTCTCTATTCTACTATTATACCACATTGAGATATAATAATATTAGAGATCTGGCCTTGGAGTTGGAAATATTACTATGTTGTAAAGGTCATAGAATATGGTGAATGAAAAAGTCCAAAGGTTCAGGCTCTGGTGCTTATAGTTTCTAAAATAGCTGCCAGACAGATAAAATAAAACTTAATTCTGCTTCTTTTCTATTAGGCTTAAATAAATAATAAAAAATTATTTTTGCCAATATATTAATAAAATAACTACACTTCCCCCTGAAAGTATTGAGCAGTATAGCAGAAAATAAATACCTTTAAGTAATTCAGAATATTTTTCTGTTATCACCTTTACTACAATAGATACACATATCAGTATTTAATGATAGCGCACCTTTTCCTTTCTATCCTTTGCTTTCAAACAATTAATGTCTGATGATGTACATGAGTGATATTTTTTGCATTACAAACATTATATACCACAATGACAATTACATAATAATTTATTCAGGTGTATCAATGACATTGGCAGCAGGAGACTGCTCTCCCAATTTTAGGTTATTATAGACCACTTCAAGCCAAAATATAGTTTTGTTTTGGGTTGTGCAGAAATGTTTTAGGGGCTCTATCAGTTTTTATTGCAACTTGGTAGATGTGATGCCTCTCTAATTAGGGTGAATAAACCCTAACCCATTTTTAGTAAAACAAAGAAAAATTGGAATCTCTGACAGTGATTTATTGCTGTCTTTGCTGTCTGTGAGGACTGTGAGTCCCCGGCCTCCATTTCTTGTACATCTATAACAAATACAAGAAGTGTGATGCAGGATGAAGAAATGACCAAACATGAAAGGTATTGGGTACAAACAAAGATCTAAACAGGGAACAGAAGTACAGTCCATGGAACCAGGATAACATGCAGGTTCAGATAATTTGTTTTTTTTTCTGAAA
>NW_027319828.1:0-3550 GCF_032062135.1 Pyxicephalus adspersus
TGTTTTGGCATCACCAGCAGGTGTGTTTCAGAATCACCACTTTGCATGCAAAAGGCAAAGGGATGATCAGATGCAGAACAATTCAACAGGTAGGCTCTTCTCCATTTTGTGTATCCCTTATTGACCATTCTTTACATTCTTGTATTCTTTATAGAATACATAATGGGTCACATGTCACAAGCACAAATAAAGCGGACCTATCATGACATTTTTAACAGATAAAAGGGTAGATAACGCTTTTATATAATGAAAAAAAATGTTTTTTCATTTTTTTAAATACTTTTTTTTAGTTTGAAGGACCCCACCCCTTCCACCCTTACTGCCATGGTGGTAAAGATTGAATGAGAAACCCAGATCCCCTTGGGATACCTATGTCATATATCCTAAAGGCTTCAGGTTGCTCCTTCTGTGCATTCCTGATCTTGGGCATGCACAAAAGCGGCTTTCCTTAAAAAGTGCAGATTTTCATGAAGAAACATCATCCGATCTCATGGCTGGGCAGTGTTAGATTGGGAGACGTAAGAAGAGCCTGGAAGAAGATTGTGACACCCGCTGTTTCCTCCATGCTGGACAATGAGGAAATCCATGACGGCGGGACAATGTTGTTCAGTTAGGGTCTTCATGTACTTTAGAAAAGATTTACATAAGTGATATAAAAACGTAACTGGAATAAAATCTCAAAGACAATAAACTTTTCATATAAATCTTTTCAGCTTTGGTATCATTGTTTTCTCTGTATGATTTGACAGCTGCACTACGATCAATACGAGAATGACAACTTAATAGATGTCTTGAAGCTGCTGTTTACCTGTAGAGTACTCATTTTAGATCTAATTTTTTGTTGTCTTGGCAACAAGTCTTTAGGCACCCTCGGTAATAGTTATCACCCAACATTTAGAATCTCTGTTCAGCATTCTCTACCTAATGCTAAATAAGGATAAACTTAGCTAGCTACCTACCTTCCTTGGGATACCCAAAAAACCATTTTATTTACTGTTCTTTGTAAATTCATTGTGATAAATATGGCTTAATTTAGTCTTTGTTAGGTCATATAATTAAAAAGCAATTTGATTTATTACAGATCAACTGATGTCTTAAATATTTGACGTTTAAAATAATTTACATAGAGATAGCATCATTAGTACCAAATAGTGCTCCATCACCATGCACATCATAGCGCTACATCATGGTTCTCCAAGGTACTATAACTGAATTTCAGGCAGCAAAACTTACACCATTCACTTACAGAGTGATAGAAAAATCTAAAACTCCTGACTGCTCCTCCCTGGCCCAATTCTTATTGTCCACTAAAGTTGTCCATGATGGTGATGGGCCATGTGGGACTGTACACAGTAAAATGAGCAGAGTATACAAAAGATTTCAAACAGGCAAGTAAGTTTGTTTTATTGCAAAAGACCAAGCTTGTCCCTTTTACAATAAAGAACCAGACTATTCACAGTTTTTTTTTTTTTAATTTTTAGGTTTGGCTTTACTTGAGCAGTGTGTATTCATTTATTGCTGAACTGGGCTCAATACTTTACTGACCTAGTTTTTCATTTTTTATTACTAGCAGATGATTTTTTTTTTGTCTTGAAATGAAGCGATGACTGACAACCTTGTTGCTATTATACCATTATAATTGGATTCTGAAAAGGCCTTTGGCTTACATAGTTTTTAACCTTATTAGTTGGTTTGTCACACTGGCTGCCAAGATTGACAATGAATACTTTTTTTCTTGTACTTTTCCCTGAGTCATCATAACTACTAAATCGAATTTCCTCAACTGGACATAAAGGGAACTGAAGCTTTTACAACATTTTATCAAACAATACAAAAATGGCAAAGCTAAATCTTTTTTCAAGTGATTTATAACTGTTTCCCATCACATTTCTGTGCTATCGGCTGTTAAGTTCTTTGACCTACTGCAATTGCTGTGCAGTCACTGATGAAAAACAGCTCAGGACCATCAGGATTTTGAATTTTGGAAAAGCAACTTTCCGGTTTACATCCAAAGATGTATTAGGCTCATTGGACTTATAGCACAATCACTGGTAGCATTCTGTGAAAATGTGAAAATATTATTTGTTTTATTTAGGGGTATAGACAAGGTTTTCACTTAACTTATTACCAAACGTCCGCAGACTGCACCTTCATGTGACCCGTCCCTTGCAGGTTAATCCAGTCTCTGTCAATTATGACTCCCCTGGGGAGAAAATCCAGGTGCCCTCTCACAGCCCATAGCTCTTTCACCTGCCAGATGACTTGTATACCTGTTTATTAAGTCCTGAGGTTTACACCACCTTGCCATATAGTAGAGCTGTTGATTAGGGATGAGCGAGCAAGATTTTTAAGTTCAATCTCGCGGCGAATCGGGCCTTTCTCGCTTATCGAACAGGTAGGCTAGAACGGCCTTGTGATTTGCCGTGAGGTCATGTTCGCAGGCATACTGAACTCATATGACCTCTCAATGGAGAGTCTCCATTGAGAGGTCATAGGAGTTCAGCTGTGACCATCCAGGTTCCATGGTCCTTGGGCTGTACTGATCATTGATAAGTACAGCCCAGGGAGCGTGAGAACCAGCTGACATGCCTCCAATCAGCTGTGACCGCAGGCGTACTACTGAACTCATATGACCTCAGAGGTCATATGAGTTCAACTGTGACCGTCCAGGTTGCCACAGTCCCTGGGCTGTACTTATCATTGATAAGTACAGCCCAGGGAATGTGGGAACCTGGACCCTGGGAACCTGAGGTCACAGCTGACTGGAGGCACGTACCTCCAATCATCTGTGACTGCAGGCGTACTACTGAACTCATGACCTCTTAATGGAGAATCTTCACTGAGTGGTCATATGTGTTCAGCTGTGACCATCCAGGTTCCCACGGTGCCTGGGCTGTACTCATCATTAAGTACAGCCCAGGGGCCATATGGAACCTGGATCGTAGATTCGCAAAATCGGCTCCGCAAAATTTTGCGGACCCGTCGGAAGTTCGAGGAAAATTTTGGGAGACTGTCAGAGGTCATCTCGCTCATACCTACTGTTGACCTGAAATTTCTTTACTGGAGGTAAAGTGAACCTATGATGACATTTTTAATATTAGAGAAAAGCGTGGCTATCCCTTCCATATAATAAAAAAAAAATATTAAATAAAAAACATTATAAATACTTTTTAATTTGTCGAGCAGGACCCCCCTTCCATCTAAAGACTGAATGGTAGCCCCCTGGCATGCATACTTTACATATCTCAGGAGGCTTCGGACTTCTCGAGATCGGGCATGCACAGAGAAGGCTTTCCTGGAATGTCAAAAACAAGTGGCGATCTGATAAATGCGCAGTGAAATCGATACTTTTTACATTTTCAGGAGAAAAAATTCAAGAGACTCTGGAAGCATTACAATTAGGTCACCCCAATGCCATAACCTAGTGATTAGAGAGGAGTAGCAGCAAGCTAAATAACTCATCCCTCTGTCCAATAAGATAGCCCCGCTTGTCAGCACATGTGCACTTCAGCCCACCTGATTGGTCCCCAACGCTACACTTCCCTCGACA
>NW_027319829.1:0-3549 GCF_032062135.1 Pyxicephalus adspersus
TGTTAATAGCTTCATGAAAGTTATATATTCACTAGAATATGGACAGTACATACTGACATGCCATACTAAATATATTTGTGAAAGTTGTTCACTAAAGGATCCAGGAAGCATGATTATGGGAAAAATGGTATATTGGCTCATGCAAGTTAGTATGATATGATAATATCAATAACAATTAAAAACAAACATAATTGTCAGCTAAATACCAGTGGCAGGTTATAGCCAAGGAATTGGGGAAGGAACTTATTCTGCCCAGTTGTCCTGCAATTTAGTTTTCTACTTCATCACTTCTCCAGCTATCCCTCTGGTTAGTTTTGTTCATTATCTAATATGTCACTTACTTCTACTCTGTTGCCTGTTTCTGCTCTTTAATTTAGTTTGACTTTCATACATGGGCCTTACTTCCCCTGACCTTATGGCTCCACTAACTGGCATTACACTATGTAAATGCCTTGTGGCCAGTCATGACTCTTATTGAACAGATATTTAACCATGTATTCAGGAAAACAAATGGATTGTACAAGATCTAGTGTTTTGCATTTAAAGTTTTAAATTGTAGTACAGGTAGTGAATTGCGATATGATATTTAGAAATCTCTATTAGAATATATATATGTATATATATATATATATATATATATATATATATATATATTCTAATTACATTAATTATTGCAGAGACAATTGTCATTGTTCTGAACCCCAGGAAAGAACAAATTACAGTACATTTTGCACACTTTTTTGCAGTAATAATCATATTACAGTTGTACATGGAGACATTTATCTAGGTGGTGTTATATGAAAGGAAATTACCGTCATCATTCTCAACTTTTGAGGAACTTTACAATACACTTTCTATGTTCTCATTTTTTGTTCAAGTGCATCTGTACAGTTCTAAAGGAAGTTTTACCTGCAATATTGTATAAAAAGATGAGACCAGGGGTGGGCAAACTTTTTGACTCAGGGGCTACAATGGGTTCAAAAATTTGGGGCCAGGCCAGGATCAGATGGATGGAGCGCTGAGACGGGAGCCACTGAATGTGACGTCATGATGGCATAACCCCGCCCACTCTCCCATCGCAGATTTGAGCCTGCGAAGGGGAGAGTGGGCTGGTTGTTCATTAGTGTTGGTGTATGATAGCCTTAGTGTATGATACTGAATATTCTATTTGAGATTATTAACTAGTTACATCATTCTGGCCTGACCAATCAAAATTGCTGAAAATCTAGAACCTGGAAGAGGACCGCATGAAGATGGTGGTACATGTGACAGAATGGGGACAGGTAGGTGCAATTTTAAAATTGTTATACAGACAATTAAATTTATTTTATTGGAGAATGGACATTGCCTGACTGCTCACGGTCATTTACTTTTAATGTCAATTATTCATCAATAGTGCCCTGAAAGTTCAACTCCCTCGCCACTTTTTGAATGTGACCACACTTTCACCCTGTAACCTCACCCTATTTGAAGGAAACAAGCAGTACTTCTGGTCCTGCAAACTGCCCTGATAAACAGACTAGTGGACTATACAGTCTAGTAGTCTGTGCAGTCTACTTCTACTCTGTGCAGGCCATGACTCCTCATGATGTTCTTTACGCTGAAGATAGTTCTTAATGATATCGGCTGCATGTTTGGGGTTGTTGTTCTGCGGCAGAGTAAACCTGGGACCATTCAGGTAATTATTTGCTTGTGTGTTTCCAAGAAAGTCCTTGACAATGGCTTTGAATTAAAAACCAAGCTTTCTTTTCAACTTTTGACATTGTCCTGATGAAATGTTCATCTTTGATGAGCTGCCGAATCTGTGGACCATCAAACACACCGGCCTTTTCTTTTTTTCAAATGACATGCAAATGACAAATGACATGACATTTTCTACATGAGCCACTTATTAATAAAAAGAATATTATATTCCCACATCTGCACATGAAACTGGGTATGATAAAGCAGTTTGTTAACGCTTTACCAACTGAAGGAGACTGTTTCAAAGATGTGATAGCAAAAAACTGGGGTCATTTTTGTAATCACCACCCAAAAATTAGTAAAAAACAAGTAAAAAATCTATCTAAATCTAACAAAAAATGCGTTCCCCAGTGTAATTGGTGTATCCGCGTTGCCGACCAAGAAGGAAGCATACTATTTTAATGTCAACACAGATGACCCAATTGTGTTGGTGATATTGCAACAACTCAATGACTCAATCAGCTCTTCATCATTGTCACCTAGTTCATCACCATAATCATGTTCTTCAAGAGAGGGTAGTGTAACGAAAACAGGTACTGGGTTTTCATCTGAATGAGCCACTGGTCCTATGGCTGATGGTAGACTAGGTTACTCTATGTTACCCTACATTTATTTTTCTTGTTATATCCTGAAGTTTTCACTATACAAAAGTAACACTCACTGAAATGATCTCCAGGCTCTCATCAAACCATAAGTATACCAAATGGCATCCTATCACGTATTCCCTTTGTCCACATCCCTAAACCCTCGACACACTGTTTGCACACAAGGGGCCCAAGACTTATCTTGATCACCAAGTTTAACTTTGAAATATGCCAAATAGTTTTGCTCTACAAATGTGGTGATGTTTGCCCTTTGACTGAGAAAAGTGAAACTGCCACAAATATAACAAAATGAATCAGGGTTGTTTAGGCACTTACAACGAGAAACAGCAGAGCCAGACATGATCTGAAAGAAAGGAAATACATGTGTGTAAGTAGAAAAACACATTTTGCTTATTCACTACGTAGAGCAGCACACAACCTCTGACCACACTGTCTTGCGTGTAAATGAATAGCGTATACAAATCCACGCTACAGTAATCGCAATAATATAAGTGGTAGAGATAAAACCTGACATGATAGAAGAAAACTAACCACACTTTCAGAATCAGCATACCTATTTTAGTGTAAATAAGCTTAAAAATTTAAGTCAACAAACGATCCATATTTGCACTGTATATAAAAAAAGCTGAAATATTTTTAGGTCCTAATATTAAACCATTTGTAAGGCCCTGGTCAACTGGCTAGGCGCCAATTTTCTTAACCTGTTTTAACAGCCTTCACTTTCAATCAAGCCCTCACTCTGTGCCTGATTTATGAAAGCTAAAAGTGCACTTTGATCAGTGAAGTGGGGTGATCCAGCGTGCCTGGAAATATTTTTGAAAGTAATTTTCTATTTATTAGCAAATGTTTTGAATCCTGGACCAGATCCATTTTAGGTTTGCTGGATCACTCAATATTCGCTGATGAAAGTGTATCCACTCCAGCCTCCAGCCTTACACAAGAAATGCAGCCTGGTGGGGCTAGTATTTGCAGAAGACCAGGGATTCCTCTGGGCAGACAGGACAGGCGGTGGATAGATAAGCCTAAGGCAATGCCAAAGGTCCAAAAAAAAAAAAGGAAATCCAGGTAACAAAGCCAAGGCAGAAACAGAGATCTGAGTGGATAATCCAAGGTGCCAAAGGTTATGTGCGGGAAGTCAGTCAGCCAGGTGAATAATCCAAAGAGTCAAAACGAAATTGTGTTCAAGGTCAGGCAGAAGGGA
>NW_027319830.1:0-3547 GCF_032062135.1 Pyxicephalus adspersus
CCTTAGATATCTATGTTGTCTTGGTATTTAAATGTGTGGTGTCATCATTCAAAATTAAAAAAAAAACTAAGGCACACAGAAGGAATATTCTGGATATTTTTGAGTCTGGCAAAAGATTTAAAAAAAACAGCAAATTATTTGAAATCAATTATTTAGTTATAGCAAACCCTATTCATTTTTACACCCCAATGAATTCCAAAAAAAACTTAACCCAAGAACTAAGCAGTTGATGATTAAAGGTGATCCCCAGAACCCAAAAATATCATTGCAAGATCTGCAGGTAACTTTTACAAAAGTCGGTGTCAAAATGCACGCACCTACAACCAAAAAGAGATTGCACCAATTTAATTATTGCAAACCTTTGTTTCCAGGAAAGAACATCAAAAAAAAAAATCTTTTGGCATTGAAAATATTGGCAAAGACCAGGCATTCTGGACCAAATAAAGTTCTAAAACATTTCGAGTGGAATTGTTTTAATAAATGGGAAAATATAATTTTTTTTGTATTTTTGTATCCTCTTCAATTGCTATTGAATGATCATTCTGTCAACCATTTTCAGTAAAAACAACTGCTACATATCAGGATAGAAGAAATGGAAGGAAATTTGTTTACAAAGACTGATTGATTTTTGCCTTTTCAAAAAGTTAGCTAATTCAAAAAGTGATGAATTTCTAAATTACAGCAAACACCTATTTGGAAAATAAAATGAAAACTTGTAGTACTAGACTACTAAAATACTACTAAAATGAAAAACTAGAGTAGTAGCCTAAAAAATATTCCACTTATTCTAAAAATAACCAGTGCAGTTTCTTTGCCAAAGCATTCCCTTGCCTTCAGCAAGCCGCAGTTCACTTTGCTTACTAGTCTTATCAAATTAAAAACAAACTCTGTTGAAAAGTTGTATACAAAAAAATCTAACATGACTGATTGCCTTTGTTCTTTGTATATATATATATATATATATATATATATCTGTAAAATAGATATTTATATGTAAAAAAATATGTGTATTTTAGTGTATGTAAAGAACACTGCATTCTCAACCAAAGTGCAACACAATAACTTTTAGTACACTGTTATCTACATTCCCAGGATTTAGTATGCACAGGCAGGCTCTGTAAAAACTCATTCAAGAAACTGGCTCTATGGAATTTGAGAGCACCTTGGATAGTGCGATGTCACAGGCACACCTTAAACACCAGTAGGTGCAAGACAGTGGAAAACTGGGCAACTGCAGACAAGAAGACAAGTTGGGGGGGGTTAAATTGCAGGACACTTTTTATTGATGTATCAAAAGCACAACAAATGAGACACAAATACTTTACCATTACTTCAAAATTAATGTAAAATGTCTTATCTTTATCCACAGGAAACCATCAACGGAACAGCAATTCTTCCTATAAAGTCTGCAAAGTCTGCAGTTGGGATTTTTGAGGTATGCATCTTCAAGCAACACAACTGTATTTAAAATAATACCAATTATAATAAACAAAATTATTTAAAAGAAGTGGCATCAATAATGGTAAAATGGTAAAAGCATAGTACATACAATCTGCACCAACATTATATAGATTAACCATATTATTTATCACACCTTGTTTTATACATTCTAACATAAAGGTTTGAACAAAAGCTACAATTTTGCACAGAAAATATTGTTACAACCTCATTAGTTTCTCAATGCGTTTCATGGATAAACTGCTTCATGAGGAATTTACATGTGGGGATATTTGAACACTAAAATACAAAATATCCGATATCAGATTATGTTCATATTCAATCCATATACAAATGGAAAGCTGCAATACCCATCTTCAGCAAAGGAAGCCTGGGAAAGCAAAGGAAAACTCAAATCATCAGGAGCAGCAAGAACTCACCATCATCTATTTAGTGTTTTAATTTTAGCATGTTATGTATATGAACTTCTCTATTTTCTAAACTAGGAACTTTTAATTGAGACTTATTAAAATTAAAACAAACAGGGGAACTGCTACAGAACTGATCACTAAGTAGTTAATATTAGTTGATTTATACCATAATGATTACTAGTGTTGGTTGAATAGCTCACTATTCGATTCGGCAGCTATTCGCTCGAATAGAGCAAAAAAATTTGGGTGGTCGTATGTCAAAGTCGAACACCATTAAAGTCAGTGAGGCTGATTCATCAAGCAAAATCGGAAGCTCGCTCGCGCATTTGTATTCGCGATCCGAAATCGTACGCCGTCGCGCTATTCAGCAACTGAATAAGCTTGCGACCGGAGCCGCGCATCTCCGGCAGCCTTACACTGGCGAGCTTGCATTAAAAGTCACTGTTCCCCTAAAAAATCATTCTTTCTAATGGCACACATATTACCTTCGGGTCGAATATAGGGACAACCCGAATTCGAACATCAACACTAGTCCTGAGTAGTATGGGTTCAGAAGAAGTTATGCTGTATTATCATGCTAGCCATCATATTTAATTTTTTTGTGGCAACTAGAACTACTGTGCTGGAGAGTTCAAAGTTGAAAGACAATTTTGTAATGAAAGCTGTTTTTATTTGATTTCTAATCAGATCTTCCTTATTATCCTAATTTGGAAGAATTTTTTGCTTAAAAATATGCATTCTAAATTTAAAATGATATTAAAATAATAAAATATAATTATTAAAGTTACCAACTTGCTATATGTAAAAAGTTGACTATATAGTAGTAGTAAAGCATATGTACTTTTCGTCAAACTAAAAGTGGCAGGTCGACACACCCCTTTCCCCGCCCACTCCACCCATAATCCCTCCCATGTACCTCCCAAGACCGTCCCACAGCCCTCCCATCGCCAGCCTACCGGCCTCCCCCTTAGCCCTCCTTTATTCCACCCACTCTCCACCCATTATTCGGCTATTGACCAGACATGTCCTGGCATTTCCAGGTATGTCCAGGCATGTCCAGGGGATTTTAAAACAATTTACGATTATGTTTAATCCAGCCCATCTCCAGCTTACAGCCCTCCCCCTACCCCCCGCCTATATTCCAATCACTCTCCACCTATTTATCGTCTATTGACCAGACATGTCCAGTCATGTCCAGACATGTCCAGGGGATTTTAAAACAATTTACAATTATGTTTAATACTGTAAATAAAATAAAAGTGTTTAAAACAAATTATCTTTATTTACGTTGCTCAATGTTACATCTATTTATTATCACAGTAGGGTATGCATGTTTGATTGTAATTACAACAACACAGACATAATTGTTTCATTCGCTTCACTACATAGTCACGTACAATGCTGTCATTTTTTCTAAAATCGTTTGTGAATGCTTTTAATACATTTTCAAAAGACATTCCCTTAGCAATGCAATGTAAGATATGGATGCAGTAATTGCCGCAGACTGAACTAGAGGTGTCCTGTATTTGCTTGTTTTGATATGTTATAATCTCAGAATTTCGCAATAAAAATTGCATGAATTCATCAGGAAATATTTCATTTTCAGGTGATATACCATAACTATCAAAAAAATAGACGAATCATTCGTACATAATATAATTAAAATCCAGTGCTTTCCC
>NW_027319831.1:0-3544 GCF_032062135.1 Pyxicephalus adspersus
TAATTGGACAAACTAAAAAGCTGAAAATAAAATGTTCATTTCTAATAGTTGGTTGAAAACCCTTTGATGGCAATGACAACCTGTAGTCTTGAACTCATGGACATCACCAGATGCTGGGTTTTCTTTGCTGTTTGTTTGTGGGCCATTCTGTCCGAAGTTTAGTCTCCAACAAGTGAAATGCATGCTCAATTGGGTTCAGATCAGGTGACTGACTTGGCCATTCAAAATTATTGCACTTCTTTGCTTTAATAAACTCCTGGGTTGCTTTGGGTTAATGTCCATCGGTATTATGAAACGCCTCCCAATCAATATGACTGCATTTAACTGGACATGAGCAGACAGTATGTCTCTTAACACCTCAGAATTAATTTTGCTGCTTCTGTCCTGTGTCACATTATCAATAAACACTAGTGTCCCAGTGCCACTGGCAGCCTCCTTGCACACCGCCTCCGCAATGTTTTACAGATGACCACACGTTGTCTGTTCACAGCAAAATCCCACATACAAGCAACAAGCATGACATAACGAAGGAATTGCCCACACCAGCGCATGAAATGGCCTTTGAGTCAATTGTCTAATTACTTTTGAGCCCCTGAAATGAAGTGATTGTGTTAAAAAAAGGCTTTGGTTCCTCACATTTTTATGCAATCTTTTTGTTCAACCCACTGAATTAAAACTGAAAGTCTGCAGTTTAACTGCATTTGATTTGTTTCATTTAAAATTAAATTGTGGTAATGTGCAGAGCCAAAATTAGGAAAAAAATTTTCTCTGTCCAAATATTTATGGACCTAACTGTACGTGTTAGACAACAACAATTTTTAGAAATTCAGATGAAACAAAAAAGAGGTCCACAAACAAAAAGATTGCACATAAAAGAATTTATTTACACAATTTTAGGAGGTACACCAGAATTGTATTAAAAAAATACAGAATTAACATGGAGGGGGTATACTTCTAAATGCCAGTAACAGTTTACAATGAGAGAAAAAAAAAAAAAAAAAAAAAACATTTGATGAAGGCTTAGGTTTTTAGGTGTTCTCAGCACACGCAATCACACACACACTGCACTAAAGAATAATAAAAAAAAAAAAAAAAAAAAAAAAAAAAAGCATTGATTTAGTCATTTTCATACTAAGCTTAGAATGTCATTACTTACTAGAGTCTGGCATGATACGAAGATCTCCTTCCTTATAGTCATCTAAAAGCTGATACATGTATAAGACAGGGTCCTTTTCATATGTTATATAAAACCATGTATTCATGATTGGTGCTCTTGCTAAAACCATCCCTCGCCATTCGTCCTTAGAGCCATCTTCTGTTTCAAACATGTGTTCCACAGCTTTACCAATCATTGTGTCGGCCAAATGGGCATCACTAATTCTGGATGAGGCTAAAAGAAAATATAAAAATGTTATACATGTACCCTCCCCCAATATCATTACTCTGTTATGAAATCAGAAATCATTTAAGAAGTGTATATATATATACACACACACACACACACACACAGGGTGAACCAAAAGTAGGCGGACAGTAAAGATTTATTTTATGGTGTTTGTGTTATGGTGTTATATTAAATTTATAACTACATTTTATATTATATTAAACTTATACCTAAATTTTTTTAAATATAATCTTTTTTACTTTTCAGATAGTTCAGAGAACCCATAATGGCAAACAAATTAAACACTGATGCAAGAAAAAGGCAATTTAGTGAGATTTTGCTGAAAGAAATTAGAGAAAATCTAATAATTTTAGATAACATTGTGTGGAGCGATAAAGCTTCTTTCAAATTATCCGGTCATAATAACAGACATAATTGTGTTTACTGGCATAGTGAAAATGTGCATGTAACATTAGAGCAACAACTAAACCAGCCTGGTGTCACTGTTTGGGGTGGTATTTCAAGTTCTGGTGTTTTAGGACCAATTTTTTTTGATGGAACAGTCACAGGCGATAAGTATCTCGAAATTCTAAGGAATCAAGTTGTTCCACACTTACAACAGCCTAATTCACATGACCTTTATTTCCAACAAGATGGGTTACAGTATTTAAGAGCAGTCCATAGGTATCTCAATGAAAAAATTGCCAGAGAAATGAATTGGCGGAAGAGGGCCAATTGATTGGCCAGCAAGTTCACCCGACTTTACCCTAATGGATTTTTTCTTTTGGGGAGTATTCAAGGACAAAGTTCATAGTCAAAAACCACAGTGTTGGTGATTTGAAAAATTACATCAGAGATGCATTTCAAAAAAAATTAATACACAAAGATACTTGTGCAAAAACGTTTGCCGAAGCAAGAAAGTTAAAATTTAAAGCTCTGTAAATTGCGATGAACAGCAGCTTGAGCACCTGCTTTTTTAGTGCTTTTATATTGTAAAAATAAATGTAATAATAGTTTATCAAAATTTAATTGTATTAGTCAATATAATTGTATATGTAATCTGAAAATAATTCATTATCATTTACTGTCCCACCTACTTTTGGTTCACCCTGTGTGTGTGTGTGTGTGTATATAATATATATATATATATATATATAAAACAAAAAGTCACTCATCTCAGTAACCTATTTAGACAGCTTATTCCAGACTTTAAGACACTGAAAAATGTTCACATTCTAGGGGAATTAGGTCTGGTAAATTCTGTTAACTATTTAACCTATTTTTGAATAGGATTTTTTTTTTTAAGGGGTGTATCTAAAATGTGTGATAGGAAGGCAGCCAGACTATATTTTGTTACTATGCCAAATATTTGTTTAATAAAGTATTTACCTTTCATCCAGAATGAGATGATTTGAGGACATTTCCACCAGGTGTGGATCAGATATAACCTTTGTTGTGTTGTCAACTCCAGCACCTGTCAGAGGTTGTTAAATGGCATGTAATAAAAAGATCTCATGTACCAATGGGTAGTTTCTATGAAGTTTCCAGTATAGGTCCCCTTCTTCCACTTGTGACATTCTCTCCACTCCCCTTTTGCACCTCAACTTTCTTATAGTTTCTACCTTTTATAGCAGGCTTCTCTATCAACAAACTGTAGTGAAGTTATCTGGTATACACAATTTAAATAGACTTGAATGCTTACCAACTCTGTCTGGAAGAACCTCAAGAGCCGATACCCTTTCATCCTTGTGAAGTTCAAGTCCATAAACACAATCAAAGCCATCATACTTTATAAGATAAAGGGAAGGGTTTACTGGCACTTGATCTAGAACAGTTCCTTTCCATTGGGTTATTGGACCACTACCCTCCTTCCATCCATGCTGTATTCTGCAACCAACGATGTTTCTCCTTGGCTGGGAAATTGGTTTGCTTGGTCCCATGTTATTGCGATGTTTCCTGAAAGAAGAAGCGAAATTTACTAAAATATAGTAGTATACAGCAATCATTTCAATGCAGACCAATGCAGTTTTTATTAGCACAGAACATTGGATTTCTGTGGAGCAGTGTAGCAAAAAAATGTTCCTAATCATTTAAACTTTCAAATAAAAAGGAACAGGTCTCTGCAAAAGATGACTGAACAAAATGCAATAACAAAAAAAA
>NW_027319832.1:0-3544 GCF_032062135.1 Pyxicephalus adspersus
AAGAGGTCTTAGCAAAACTCAGTTGTGCTTGACTTCCTTTTTTCCCAATGAGGAAATAGTGAAATTCAGAAAAAAACAACCCTGAACAGGTTATACTACTGTGAAAATCTTGTTGCCAAACATGTAAAACTGATGGCAAAAGAAAATACGTTCTTTTTTTCTTTTTTTTTTGAAATTGTGTGTGCAAAAATGGACAACCGGCTCCCTCTAATGGACAGGAAAAAGAAAAAAATTATTTCTTATTTCCCTTACTTTACTCCTTGGTACTGCTTGTGCCATGTGAATTTGAGAAAAAACTCACATTCCCTTTACACTTATGGGGGAAGATAAACCGCATGGGAAGGCTGCAGGAGAGGAGTGAGTGGAACGTGGCCTACCTTCTTTGTCTGACAGTGAATGGTCGACATCATCCAGCAAAGGTACAAAATCCATAGCCTGTTGTGGATCTTTAAAATTATGTGCTTCTTTATCAGCGGCGAATATTTTAAATACACCTCGGTACCTGAGGGCAAATCTTTACCCTTTAGATATCAGTTGTTTGCAGACCTGTGAAAAAGCTTGTCTTTGCTTTGTCGTTTTGGCTGCATAATCCGAGAAAAGCATCACTTTAGTATCATCAATAGTAAAGTGTGCATGTGACCGATAGGCTCTCAACAACTGGACTTTGTCAGGGAAGTGGAGATAATTCACAATAATGGGTCTCAAAAAGGGCTTTTTGCGTTGCAGAGGTCCTAGCCTGTGAGCTCCTTCCACTGGCACAGGAGTAGGAAGTCCCAGTAATTTAGGAATAGTATAGGTGCAAAGTTTTTGTACATCAGCTGCATTATACGTTTCCTGTACTCCAATTATCTGCACATTATTGCGCCTAGATCTCTTCTCTAAATCTGGTAATTTTCCCTGTAACGTTGTGCAATGATCTCCTAGCTGTTTTTGTTGCGAGCGTACTGTAAGTCATCTTCTAAATCACTGTCTCTTTGTTGTAGCTCCTGGATATTTTCCCCATGCTTATTAATAGTATCAGTAAAAGGTTGCATCTGCTGAGATATAGCTTCTGTTATAAGCTGAGCTAGGCTAGGTTTCAAGCTGTGTGAGACTTCCCAGGCCAGCAATTTGTGATCTATGACTACTGTGTTGCTTTTGGAGTCCGATTCCCTACCTGGGCTGGAAGGAAGATCCATGCGGTCTGTGGCGCCGTCGGCCATTTTGACTGAACCAGCTGCCTTCCCCCCTGTCCGTCGCGGCTGCTGCCTCTTAGAAGCCTGGGATGAGGAGATGAAACGCTCCATCTGATCTCCGCAGCCTGCAGGACACAAGCAGACTGCTGTGAGATCGCAGGGTAAAGTTTGCTAGGCACAGGAACACTCAGGAACCGGAGCCACCACTCGCAGACCACCTCCTACATGGGCACCAGAACCGGAATTCATGACATTTTTAACATTGTCTAATAGTGTTTTTTTTTTTTAATAGCTTTTTTTTTGAAGGGTAAGACCTCTTTCCCTTCTGTCTTTACCACAGTGGCAGTAAAGACTGAATGAGAAACCAAGAGCCTCCTGGAATACATGCGTCACATATCCCAGGAGAATTAGGGTTGCTCTATCTGCTCATGCTTGATTTAGGGCATGTGCAGAAGAGGCTTTTCCTGCAATTAAAAAAAAAAAGCTGATCTCACATGTGCCCAGTCAGGCACTTGTTTTCTTCTGTAAAAAAGTCACCTGCGCAGTGCAAGATCTGGTGAAGACAGAAGAAGAAGCTGTTTTTTTTTATTTTTATGAAAGTTCTGCTTAAATGTTCATCTTGACTGCTATTGTTACTTTTTATGTCCCCTTCTGTCAAACGGCACGTGCGGTGGAGCCTGAGCAGATATAGTGATCAGCAGCTCAGGCCTAGGACAAGCCCCCATGCATGCATTTAAATGCATTTAAATATGCATATCTTTGCTAATACAATATGCTTATTAATTTCTTCATACATACAGTCATATTGTATATCCTTCTTTAAATTATAGTATGCATATATTACCTTCACTCCTGAAAAAGCATCCTAATCAATAGTTGCAAAATGCGTTGAGGGTGCTAAAAAAAATTACAACAAAACACCCCCAACAGGGGATGTGATAATATGGTCTCGGTTATGTGGGGTTTGCCCGTAGCAATGGGGTGTCGTTAAGGTCCAAACACGTGACAGCAGGCTTCTGAGTAAAGTAAAAAACAGTGGGTCGGCTCAGCATCTAACTGGCTAACTTTTGTCCCTGACTAACTAGAGTTCATAACAGAAATACAGTCACTTTTCAGCCAAAATCGCATTTTTTTGCAGAGTTTGCATTAAGCGCAAGGTTTTTCCTTTGGACCTCTGTTCCCTCACAGCTATGGAAGCAGACTGAGCTACTGGCAGCATAATGGTTTCTAAATTAATTGGTGCACCTGTGCTCCACTTCCATAGGTGAAAACCCAAATCTGTGTGGACCCTCCCACTCTTTTCTATAAGCAGGTGCCAGGACCCTAACAATCCAGCACACACATCTCCTGGAACCTTAACCACCTGGGCATTACACTGATGTCTAGATTTCTGTACCAAAAGCGGTACACTGTTTTTCATGAAATGTTTTTTAAATTGTAGACCTGTAACTTACAGAAATATGTCCGAACAGGGTTCTAGTAGATATCATGAATATAAAAAAAAAGTTTGAAACACACAATCATGTAAAAAACAAAAATGTATTTTTAATAAAATTCTATCCTATTTTTTTTGCATAGAAATTTTTGTTTATATTGTGGGCTTGTAATTCTTAGGATTAACTCCCGGGTATGATAATTATATTTATTCATTATATTTTAATCATAAATTATAATAAAATACATAATTATAAATAATATTTAAAAAAAATAATGAAATAATAGACAACAATGTAATCTAAAAATAAAATATAAAATTAAAAATGTACTTTTATTTCATGTTGTGTGGTGTTTGCGATCGCGGATTTCAATGATGAATCAGGGGCAATGTATGACAATCGGATTGCAATATAACGTTTGTTTACATTTTTAACCACCTGGTGAGAAAAGTGCGGGTTTAACACTTTTTGCAAGTGTTTTTACCCCGAAGATGATCGGGTTTAACGGCCAGGTGGTTAAAACACCAAGCACTTTCCCCACAAGGATTAGGGACACTTTATCACTCTCTATCTCAATTATATATATAAATATATATATACACACACACACCGTGATTTCCTGAAAATAATGCAAGGGTGAAATATAAGGCATATAAGGGATACCAAGAGGAAGGAAAGAGCAGAGAGAGAGCAGGAGATTTTCAAAGCACTGGAGCAAGGGGTGAAGAAATCGCAGGGTTATTTAACGGTAGTCTGGTGTGACACTACAACTAATAAGAGGTTGGTGGATTCTCTTTTCAAAAAGGTCCTTGACACTGGCAAGCTTGCATTAAAAGTCACTGTTCCCCTAAAAAGCATTCTTTCTAATGGCACACATATTACCCTTAGCCCTAAAAAAAAATGTTTGGCCCGAGCATGCTCGGGCTTAACGGC
>NW_027319833.1:0-3543 GCF_032062135.1 Pyxicephalus adspersus
ACAGGTAACAGTGCAGTGAAGGCAAAGGGTTGATTTACTAAAAAAAATACCAGACTGTTCATATAGAAATGTAAATTATCCCATTGCAAGGGATGGTTCACTTAGCTTAGTAAATGTGATGAAGCTCTGGAGCCTTTAACCATCCAATCATGTGCAAGGAAATATCTTGAAACTACTGTTTTCTCTAAGTCTAGTGAATTGTCCCTTGTCTGGTGATAATGCACTTTGGCTTGTGAACAGCGTAAATTCCTTTAGTAAATCACCACCTGAGTATACTAGACCTTCAGGCCGGTTCAACAGGTATTTTTTTGCACTTATCCTTGGTTGGGTGCAACTCTTGGGGAATTCTGGGGTTGATTTACCTTTATTGGGAATCTCAGTTTCTACAGGGGTTGCAGGGAAGCCACCTTGTAATACTGCAAGCAACAGCAGCTTCCAATGGCATCGGCGGTACATCACAAAGCAAAGAAGTGTTGAGGTGTCCTTCAGAATGAATAGCACTATAACAAAGAATTGCATTTTCCACAACCACAAAGTATGTATTTGGCTGACATGATGGTCTCTCTGTATGTTGCTATAAAATAACATTGATTTTTTTATTTTATGAGTAACAGCTTTTCACAGCTCCTCTTTGTAATCCTACCATCCTGTTTGTATTGTAAAGTTGATCAATTATAATAATTAGATTACAGATTAATTAGATTTACAGATTTTTTTTTTCATATGCTTCAGGATGATCGTTGCACATTTTCCCCATTCAATAAAAGAAGTATTAATTTCTTACCTTTCAATAATTTACAAATCAAGAAAAGGAATAAAGTAACAAGCCAAGCCTCGGGTAACAGAAGCATAGCAGTGCATCATTAAAATTAATTTTAATCTTTGTTTAAAAAGGCTGCGTTATCCTGTGCATCGCCCTATGTGTTATTGCTTCATGCGTTAATTGGATGAACAAAGGTTTAGTTTCGACTCCTCTGAACTTTACTGATGGGATCAGCCAATTATTCAAAGTCAAATAACCAAGTAAACACAGCCATGCTAGTTTCACAGCATGGTTTAGGTTAATGCAGATAGCTGCTGGGATACTAATGTACTACTGTTACGATCTGCAATACTGTATCTTGGAGTTATATTACTTACAGTTGCTCTTCCTTATTCTTTTTTGTGTGTGTGATAGAGAAGGAAAATGTTCAAGAAGAACATTTTTGGTTGGATTTGGGCAAATTGTAAAATTGTCCTGAACATCTGACATCAACATCAGGTTAGGTTCTTGGGTTGCCATCTGACCAGTAAAAATTGGAATAGTTGCCAGGCAGGTATTATCAGTTCTAAAGAAACCAAACAAGCCTATTGTTCAAGCTAAATTCTGCTGGCAGTTGTGTCCAATACTAACAGTTTCATTGCTGAATGTAACCACAGGTTAATGGTTATCGGGACTCGGGCTTCCCTTGATGAGAACACCACCATATTCCTTCTTCAACACCTTACAGACCATTTTACAGTGGTTTTAGGCTGTGATAAATGGTATCCTTGGCTGGTGGACAACAATTTTCCAGTTATGTGGTCTTCTTCTCACTAATACAGTAGCATTGTCGAGCTCAGATTTATACATTTTGTTCCCATGAGCTAAATATCTTATGGTGCCCACTTCTACCTCTAGTTGGTTTCCTACTATAATGCTTGAATAATATCTAGTCTAATCTTTAATTCAAGTTTATTAGTTTCAACTGCACTTCAGCCAGGGATAGAGCCCACAGAGTAACTGTCTAACATAGAAACAATATCAGCAGCCAGCCAATCAAGTACCTCAGGGATATATTAAGATTCTGTTTGTTCTAAATTTCTTTCCTGGACTGAAATCCCTTACTCTAATTTTACTACACATTGTGAGCTTCACAAAAGTTTTAGAAGCTGCAGAAAGTTTTGGTTGGAGGAGAACCAACATCATGTATCCCTTGCCCCCTGACCTGACTGTCCCTGGCCCACCAATGTGCATCATTGGGTTTCGGTGGGTGTTATCTGGATCAGTCCCAATTAAAAAAAAGCCTGAGAAATGCTTATCACACTTGACACACACTTTGGTCTCATTTATTTCTCATTTAAGCTCTGCAAGACTGGAAAAGATAGGCTACCATCGGAGAACCTGGGTGATCCAACAATTTTGAAATGGATCTGGTCCAGGATTGAAAACATTTCCCAACTATTTGTAAATTATTTTTAGGAAATCAATTCCAGGTTTGCTGGCTCTCCTTGATTCTCCATGATAGTCTATCTTCTCTAGTCTTGGAGAGCTTTGATTATTCAGGTCCATTGAATCAGGGCTGAGAACAGAACTACTGAGGTTGGCGCGATTATATTTTCAGACTGCAATATACAGCATCCTTCAGGCCCTTCCAGCAGTTGTCTGCCTGTTTTTCAGAGAGATACACAAAGACCCATTGACGACATCACTGTATCGATAATACGATATTTGTTAAAAATAGAAAGGTTTTATTTAAAAATGTAATGAGAGTAAAGTAGGAAATGGAGGCAAAATATAGGCAGAATAACCTTCATATATTTTAGTAAAATCCAGGTGTCTAGCTGGGTCTGTCTATTAAAACCTTTTTTGTTTTATGTAAACCAGTTCATGAAAATGATGCAGTTTATGTTTTGAAAACTTCTGAAACTGCAATATTATAATCCAAATTGTTTCACTCCTTCCCCTCGCCCGGTCTGCAGAGCTATAGACTCCTACACCGCAATATATAAACTATGCAATGAAGATGTGTCACAGTGTAAGATTTTTCTCCTTCATTTTCCATACAAAGGAACACACAGCTTAAGCTGCCTGACTAGCTCAGCAATAATAGGATGGCAGACCGCTGTAGGTGACTATCAGATTTTGACACATTCTGTCCGAATTATCCACAATGTGAAATAACTGCTTCTCTTACATTATGACGTGACATGACGAGGCTTTCTATTATTATAGAATGGAAATTTTATGTCTTTCAAGAGCAAGCTACACAAAGATCTTCACGTTGCAATTACATATATAGGCTGGTATGGAAAAAAGAAATCAGATTTTAAAGAGCACCTGTAATGTCGATGCAAACACAGTGCTTTAAAGGAGGGGGCTGGAAAAAAGGGCCACCGGAGTTTGGTCTTCAATAAAAAATGTTTAATTGTGCTTAGAAACACAAATGCCACATTTTGCAGCTTATCAGTTCTTTGATATTGGGGTTGCATTCGTTTTCTTTTTGAGGCTTTTAGTTTTACCTAGACATGATGCCATTGGTACATCTCTGTTCTAAGGTGATCAGCACCCCTTGAAAGCAGAACTAAACCATCAAAATAAAAAAACTGTGACCAAGCAGGTCCTTTATTGCAGAAGAGAAAGGCAATGCCCCTTCTGCAATAAAATAGACTTACCTGCTCGATCATAAGTTTTTTTTTTCATTCACCTGTCCTGCTTCTGGTGGCTCGATCTTTGGCCTTCTTAATCAGGATGATATAATTCTCGTGCACGTGCACAGGGATTTATTCAGTGCTGGCAGCCCC
>NW_027319834.1:0-3543 GCF_032062135.1 Pyxicephalus adspersus
TTACTGTACTTTACTGTATAAAGATGGGATAGGGACTTGGGTATGGTGCTCTCCCAAAAACAAATATCCATGTTGTTTCTCTTTGCACATCAGTAATGCCTATCAAGAGCTGGAATACAAAATCCTCACTCCATTGTCCTGACACACACAGTTTTTTATTGGAGAAGTCCCAGAGGTGTTGGACCTGACCACTATAATAATGCTGAGATCCTTTAGGAGGATGGGAATTAGATTTGTCATAAATGAGCAGACTATTTCCTATTGTAATACTGAACATGACCTCTTGAAGAATAATGGGGGCCTTTACCAGGATGGAAATAAGTCCTGTATAAACTAATTCCTATCCCAATACTGGACCCGACTAGTGAGGAATGCTGAGGTCCCTCCATGGGATCAAAATTAGCCTTATTGTATAAAGTGGGCTATTTTATATTTTTTTACTGGAAGTTACCACTAGGGGGCATCATGAGGTCCTTGTACAGGGTGTGAATTAGTCTTGTCATATATGAGTGGACTATTTCATATCCTTATAGTTTACCTGACCAATAGGGTTCATCATAAGGTTCTAGTACTGGATGTGAATTAGCCTGGTCAAGATAGTAGGCATTTTTCTATTTAAATACTGGATCTGACCACTAGGGGGGTTAGCATTCTTTATTTTTAGGATAGACAGGGTATTACAATTTTCTCAACCCCTTGTTATGTTTGATCCACTAGTGTTGACATTACAAATGTACTGTTCTTCCTACTTACTAATCTTTATTTGTAAATGGGAGCAATGTATTAGGTTGTCTAATTCAAATTTTTCAATTTTTTTATTTTTTTAAAATTACATTTTTTTTATTTTTAAATTTCAAATTTTTTATGAGCTTGCATTTTATAGCATGCTGGCTATCAATATTCCGGTAGCTTGCATAGACCTGGAGATTGTGTATATTAGGACACACTTCTTGTTAGAATTTCCAGTGTATTATGCACAATAGAGCGTATAAGTATATATATGCATATGTCATAACTTTAAAATATTAATTTAACAGAAATGGCTAAAAAGCAGTTAATGACGTCAGTAAATTCTGTCAACAAACACCTGTTGCCCACATCCTAAAGCTACGTACACATGTCAAATTTTTCTCGCCAGATATCGGGCGAGAATCTGGCGTGTGTACAGCCTGCGTCGTTCATCGTCCGTAGGAGACTGTTCAACCTCCCCTGAAATTAAGTCTGATATACCACCAGAAGGTCTTCTAAAGAAGCAACTGTGAGAACCCCAGAAAACTTCATGGATTGCTGTATGCAGAGCTAAACCCAAAATGCGCAAACCACACTTACACTATACATTTTTATTTTTTCTTTCTCATAGGTGTTCTTTGCTAATTTTTTACTTTTGGGTTGCTTGGCTGTGTCTAATGCTGGCATGGTCTTTGTTGTGGAAAGCAATTACAGCTTATCGTAGCAGAACATGGGGTTTATGTGTGATGACTTTCACTAAAGACAATAGGACATACCAAACCACACCTCCAAGATATTATAACAGATATGACAAGGTTGACTACAACTATCAACTAGAGAACTGCATGAGAGCATGAGAACTGTATGCAATACCACTCTGGGCTGCAAATTGAAGATGAATTTTTCTGCCTAGAAATGTGAGGTAAATAGCAACTTACTACTTGATTACATCTGGATGCCAATTTATCCTTTTACCTCATGGACCATACACTAATATTAGATGTTTACAGTCCAACACTGCTTACATGTAAAAAACAATACAAAAAAACAAGCTAGTGTGTTGGTTCCCAGCCCCCCTAAAGTAGACCTTACATTACATTTTCAACATTATGTAAAGGCATAGCCATCTCTTTTTGATAAAGGAAAATTATTGTTTTCTTTTTTGGGTGGTCCCTTCTCCTTCTTTCTTTACTGACTGAAGGGAAACCTGCAGTCTCCTAGGATACTTGCATCACATATGCTCGAAGACTGTGGGTATGCCCATAATAGGGGATTCATTATCAAGGGGCTTTCCTCTAATTAAAAAAAAAAGTGCTCGATGCCTGATCTTGCTTCAGGTGACAAGATAAAAAACCCTGAAGAAAAAAGTTTGCGGCATTGGACAAAGCGGCGAGTGCTGAAAAAGCTCAGTTTGTTAATGCATTGGAGCTTTTCACAAGTAAAGGTAAGAGTTTTTTTTTTTTTTTAGTGGAAGCTCTGTTTAAAGAGGGTCTTGATGTCTTAAGCTATGGAGCTTTAAGGAATCTGATTGAAGCACAGAAAAAATAAAAACTAATGAGTAGACTGCTTAGTTTCTTCCCTAAATTTTAAAGGGTTGTTTGAAGAGGGTTTTTTTACTACCCTGTTTCCCCTATAATAAGGCACTGTCTTATATTTTTTGAAATGCCAAAATATGCCCTTAAAAGAGGAATAGACTGCAGAGATGGAGACATAATCCTGCCCCTGTACAAAGCATTGGTCAGACCACATCTGGAATATGCAGTATATTACACGAATATTTCTTTGTATTGGACTCAATACAGCTATTTTGAATTGAATCCAATACAAAATAATTTGAATTTTCCGCTGATCCTCCCGCCCACACCGAAACATGTACTGACGTCACTGTAAAACCCCGTAGATCTCGTCTCTGCACTTTGTGGCTGGAGATCAGAGGAGCATAATGTGTCCCCAGGACCTGCGGGGACAAGCAGGACGCCGGGGGACAGGGATGAAGCAAGGTAAGTGGTTTTTTTTTAGTTAAAAGCAACCTCAAGTGTGACTCGGGAATATTTTTTGCAGGTAAAATCCACCCTGAGTCACACTTGGGATTACCGCTAGGGGGGTTAATATAATTTTTAAAAAAGATAAAAACATTTGTAAAAAAAGATCTTTCTAATGGTGCCTGACGAGGACTATGGAGGCTCTGATTCATTGATCAGCTTACGGTTAAGTGAAGTATTACTATTGGTACTATTATCATTGTAGTTGCATTATCTTTGGTCTTACTAAAGAAATGCAAAATACTTGTTAGCTTTTTTTTCACTCATTTATTTAATTCCAATCTAAGACCAAAAAAGAAATGATAGTTATTAAAGTCATTATTTGTCAACTATTTGATGCCATTAAATATAACAGTTAACCTCCAGAGCGGTAACCCCGAGTGTGGCTCGGGTTAAAAATCAAGAGCTGATAGCGGTTACCCCGAGCCACACACAGGGTAGCTAAAAAAATAAAGACTTACCTGGTCCCACAGGCGTCCTCCAGTGTCCTGCCCATCTGATCTCATTCTAGTCCTCTTTCTCCAATCGGTCCCACGGCAAAAATTGTCATTCAGAATATAAGAATGTATTAGAATGTTATTTTCGTTTCATTATTAATAAAACATAAAAATTGTAAATATTATCCACATTTTTTCTGTGGACCACCAACATTTTTTAATAGCCCACCATTGGTCCACAGACCACTGGTTGGCGACTGCTGATCTGGAGTAACTCCTCTTCCTTTCTAACTTACATGTTAGGTATGGACAGTAATGGCTCGCTGCCTTATATT
>NW_027319835.1:0-3541 GCF_032062135.1 Pyxicephalus adspersus
ACATACTCCTGACCCCTGCACTGTATACACTATAGTGTACATACTCCTTACCCCTGCACTGTATATACTATAGTGTACATACCCCTGACCACTGCACTGTATATTCTATGGTGTACATACTCCTGACCCCTGACCTGTATACAGTAAGGTGTACATTCTCCTGACCCCTGCACTGTATATACTATGTTGGACATACTCCTGACCCCTGCACTGTATATACTATAGTGTACATACTCCTGACCCTTGCACTGTATACACTATGGTGTACATACCCCTGACCTCTGAACTGTATACACTATGGTTTATAAACTGCCATGCACACTTATTGAAAGTCTATGGGAATTGTGCCTCTGATAGGAAGGTAAATGGAATTTATAAACTGCCATGCACACTTATTGAAAGTCTATGGGAATTGTGCCTCTCATAGGTAGGTAAATGGAATCTTTAAACATTGTGTGCCACTTATGGGAAGGTAAATGGAACCTATGACCTGCCATGTACAATTATTGAAAGTTTAGAGCAATTGTGTGCCTCTTATAAGAAGGTAAATAGAACCAATTTCCTGCCATGTACAATTATTGGAAGTTTAGAGAAAAAGTGTTCCTCTTTAGGAAGATAAATAGAACCTATGACCTTCCATGTACGCTTAATGATAGTCAATAGGATTTGCTTAACTTAGCAGATTTAATTGATTTCCAAATAAGGGGCATTTTTGTATAATCCCCCCTCCTTTTGGGAAACAGCTGCATTACACAACTAGGGGACTATACAATGAGACAAATAAAAGTTTTTGGGGCCAATGCTGTTACGACAGTATAGAAAGGATTTTTTTTAATTGGAGATTTTTGTGCTGTGTCTACCAGGTATTTAAATAATGAAATGCAGAATCTTATTATTTGGGGTGGAAAACCATAAAGACAGAAAGAAGGGTAGGAAGTGTACTTCTTGGTATTTGGAACAAGGTTATATCCCTTGACACATTCAACTAGAACACAGTCCAAAATTAAACATTGCCAGCTGCCTTGTGAATGTATTCCAGTATTAACATGTCACATCCCAAACAATTATGACAAGCGAATGGATAATGGAGCAGATTATGGAAATAGCTGTGTGTTAAGACAAGGACAGCTGTGCACATGCACAACATCATATCCAAAGACATAGAGAAAGAACAGCAGAGGGGTCACTCATAGTAACCATAATCCAGCTGTTATTTGTGTAAGATTGCTATTAACAACATTTCTCGTTTGGCTGTTATCCAGTTACTATGTATTCATCATAGCATCAAACACTGGAATGTATGATAATGGAGAAATAATAAAATTACAGTAAGACATGAAGAATAAAAGGAAGATATGCATTTTACAAAACAATCAGAGGAATGTAACCGTATACAATATAGCTATTAACAGGATGACATGGAAGCAAATTATTATAAAACCCATACAAGCATAAAAATATATATTCCAAATGAATGAATAGATGTGTTTGTTTTACTGTTTTAAGCCTATGGCTGCAATTCATAACAGCATAATATGTGAATATCAAACTTTCATGTACACTTTTTTCATATGTACACTTTATTTTGATATGTAAAGTTAATTCTCTAAAAAGACCCCATTGGTTATTGCTACTTAAAAGACAGCTTGGGTTGGAGATACCCATGAGCTTCTAATGAGCAGGAAAAGGCAGTGATTAAATAACACTATTTATAAAGCAGTGGATCTTACATTCCCTTAAACATTCCTTGGTGGAGAATCTTCCAGGTCCAAGTGTTTACTTGGCAATAATTGATTCTTCACCAGGGAATGGTAGATTCCCAGCTTTATAAATATTGACATACCATTATGTGACATTATTTGGGCCCAAGAAATGGCTACTAGACTCATCATCAACTAGTTAACCTTGGTGACAACCTGAAATGGAATTACATTGAGTAGTTCCGAATGGAACAAATATGCAGATCGGAAGTTCTGAATTTATTTATAACTTGCTGTATGCTTGTTCCGAGCCTAAGACATAGAAAGTACTAAAGCCACTTACTTAGGAAATAAGACTTTAAACATCGCAATACAAACTTTAAAAAGGGAAGTATAGTCCAGGTCTTTGAAAATGAAAGATACAGTGCAGACTGGGGATCCTGTGGATCATTTAGGGTGGACTTCTATTCTAATTGCCCTGCTTTGCCACCCTTTCATTTCTCGTTGTACAAAAAACAACAAGATTAACAGTTGTACCCATCCATATAATTTTCTGTGTAGACAAACAGTGAGATGGAAATCCAACTCATAGGCTATCCATTGTCCCTAATGGACAGGCCTGGTATATTTCATGTGAAATGTCCAATCAAACTCGAATATGGTTTGATTTGGCATTGGCTTCCAGAAATCTTAGCTAAATAAGCAGAATCATAATCAGTCTGAGGATATTTAAACCCTAGCGGTGGAATAAAAATGGCTGTAAGAATTAGTGCTCCGCAGAAGGTAATGATTATGTGTGCAATAACTCTGTCCTCGAGCAGCTGTGTGAATGACTTCAACATCTATTGCTCGTTGTGCACTGTACCCAGTGTATCCATGCATTTCTTGTGCACAGAAGCATGTCTGTGCTTCTTCATGCCAGTGAAGTTGTAAAATGTCCCTGCTGCTGTCTTCCCTCCCTTCCCGCTCCCCAACAGCTGGGTCCCCCCTGGCTGGCTCTATGTATTTGGCTGTGCTGAACTGCAAATGGAGGTTAAACTGTCACATTAGTTAAAGCTAAATTCTATGCAGATATAAAAGGCATGGATTCATGCAGCCCTGTATTCATTATTAAATTATATTTTAAGACAGAGTAGTGTAAGTATCTTAATTTGAAATAATAAAGACAATGGCAGTACAAGGACCAGGTTGATGGGAGAAGAAATTTATCGCCAAAGAGATTCTCTCATTACAGCACTGCTTCTTTTCTTCTTGTCCATTCACAGGCATGGACAGGCACAAGATGACTTGGGCTTAATAAAGGGTGGGTTACAGCAGCGGTCGCCAACCTTTCGGAGCTCACGGACCACAAAATTCATTTTAAATCCCACGGACCAATAATATGAATTTTTTATAAAAAAAAAAGATAAATACTTTTGTAAAATAATGATCAGAGAACTTCCATTTTATTAATATAAATTGCACCTATTACATATAACAAAATTATAAATGCCAATGGAATCATAACAAAATCTTTAAAGCTTGTTTATTTGTAACCAAATTATTAAAGTTAGTTTAATTATTACAAAATAATTGAAGCCTATTTAAGTATTACACATCTTTAGTGTGATATTTGTTTCTGCCTGTTTGAAAAAAGTTTATGGAGCCGAGACCGGTACCAAGTTTTAATTGCTGTGACAGATGAAAATTTCTTTTCTTAGAGTGTCCAAATTTTTCTGCGGACCACCAAAATTTTCTCGTGGACCACTAGTTGTCCATGGACCACTGGTTGGCGACCGCTGGGTTAAAGGATACTAACCCTCACAATGAGGGTGGCAGAAAAAACTGCAGGGAAATCTTTA
>NW_027319836.1:0-3538 GCF_032062135.1 Pyxicephalus adspersus
AAAAAAATCCATTAGCCAGGCTGTATTGTATTCACAAAAAGTTGTTTAAATGTCAGAACTAAGTAGGTAATGCAATTTCGTTACTCCTACTGTTCAATACCAGTACTCTCTACATACTTTAATTACCCCTTTATAGGGAAAGGATGTTTTAGGACCACCATAGGTCTCAGTAACAACCGGTGGGTAGTATAAACTCGGCTTTCCCATTTATTGACCCAACATTGGAAAAGATGGTTTCGCTGGCCTACCGGAATGTATGGAGAGAAGTTAAGGGGCATGCCAGCACAGTACAGCTAGGAAGAATACAAATTTGAATACCTAAAACATAACTGAACCCAACAGCAATATTATACTGCACCTTACCGGTAATGATATGTGGTGACTGCATTAGCTTTCTTAAGAATTTTTTTTCCTCTTTATTCTGCCAATAACAAACTTTCTTTTTTGGAGTGACAACACAAAAAGCCCTAGTTGCCTACATAAATTGCTCTACTGATGTTGACTAAAAACATGTGCTCCTTTCCTTGTTTCTCCATTATATGGCAGATAAGGGTATTTGTAGTTTACATATAACAGCCTGGAAAGATGTTAGCATTGTTTGTTACTTTGGTGTTGGTTTTATAAAGATGGTGAAAAAGTAAAAGAATTAAGTTTGTAATTTGGACCGCTCAGATTGATGCCTTCCGGAAAGGCAGACTTGCTGTCTAAACACCTTATCTGTTGTCTGGAGGAAGGAATAAACACTTTCCTGATTGTCTCTTTACAAAAAAAAAAAAAAAAAAAAAAAAAAACCCCCAAAATTAAAAAAAAAAAAAAAAATTAAAAAAAAGGAAAAAAAGGCAAAGTTCAAAGTGGACCTGTAACTTTGTAGCAGATAACGTCACAAAGGAGGGTGGATAGCTGGTGCTTTCAGCTAATGTATGCTCCACTGTCCAGCCAAAACACACTTAGGGGCCTATTTATACAGAATAGTCATGTCTTTGTTCCTTTTTATTAGTATCAGCATTTTTATAAATTAGATTTTGTATGTTGGTGATCAGTGATTTGATGGTGATCAGAAACACCTAGAAATTGAATTGAGTAACCAAATGCAGAATATAGGGCCCATAAATCTCCACTGCAGCTACAGCCACAGCTTTTATAAAAGGTGGCGACCATGGCAGAAGTGGAGATCGAGGTGTTTTAAACAAACATGACTGATCTTCATTGAAGCTTATTTGACCCTATCAGAAAGGGGAATGCTATCTGGCAAGTGACAAAGGTGCTAATCACTGCAGCCCTGGTAGTGAAGTCGGCGTTAATGCGATCGTTAGGTAATTAATTCATGTGAGGATCATATAGGCCAAAAGGTGCAACAATAAAGCCAGTATTTCTACAGAAAAAATTGCACTTTGCGGACAATCATTCTCATCACCGGCTTTATAAAAGGGCCCCTTGGAGGTACATATGTGATTTGAGTAAAACACCAAACATACTTATTATAAAGTATCTGTGTAGATCTCAGTTAAATGTTTCTGTTATCTGAATAGCAGCATTAACATTTACTTAACAGGAAACAGCCTGTTAGCATGAACTCCCTGGAAGACTTCTCTTTCCCCTTCCTGAGCTAGACAGATAAGTCATCGCTGTGGGAAATCAACACGTGGCTCGTCTGCAACTTTACCAAGTTATGTGCTACAACATCTGAAGGCATATCAAGGCTAAGCTAAAAGTGGGCTGTGTAAATTCTGAATACTATCTTTTATAGTAAGGAAAGGTAAGCTGATTATTCTTCAGCATCCCACAGCTACAAGGGCGCAGAGAGATAATGGTACAAAACACACAGCTAGATTTATGAGCGCCTCCATAATACAGAACCTCCCATTTGGCTCTCATTATGAAAATTTAACAGTCCTCCAGAAAAAAAAAATTGTATTAGCTCCAGAAGAGAAGAAGCTGGGAAAGTACAACATTAAGTTAGCTAAATTCCTTTACAACGTAGGCAGCAAGAGTGAAGAAATGCAACGAAATACAACCAGATCAATAAATTATACATAGCGGATGTTCTATGTAGAGATGAAATCAAGATCTTAAACCTAAAAATGTTGAGTTTGTTCCTTTAAAAATACCATAAAACCCTTTCCAATCTACTACCTTCACTTCTCCTTCAGAGTATTATAGCCACTACAAAGAGACAGGTGCACTTTGACAGGGGTTGTGGTCACATTACTTACAGGTATTACATAGGTGCTAGGTCTAATATATAAAGTCCAGGATGCTGGGACCTATAGAAGAGCTTTCTGTTGGTAAGTCTGTTGATCTTGGCTGGCTGCGGGTGGGGATAGAGCTGCGGGGGGTAGTGTGTAATTTGGGATCTGGGGCATACTGGTACCAGTCTGATAAATAGTGAGATCTCCAGCAACAGGGGCAGGGTTGGTGCTATAACCAGCAGCTGGGTTGATGTATGTGCTTGCAGTACCGGGAGCGACCACTGCAGCTCTGTGAAGGAGATGAGAAAAGAAAGGTCAGTAAATGGCATCATTGCATTGAAAAGTAAGTTACAAAGGCAAAACAAGCGTAAGGGAAAAAAAAAAAAAAAGATAAAATACAGAAGCGAGGGTTAAATTCATTCAAATCTTTAAGTCAAAGCCATTGGGAAACCATTGGTAAAATATGATAACTTATATGCAAACCTTGACCATGCAAAGGTCAAGCCTGCTCCTGCTCCCTCCTAAGCCTTCCTTTGGTTATTTAAGGTTGCAGTGTGAGAAATAAAAACATTTTTAAGGGTTTTCGTTTTTTTTTCTTCTAATTTTTAAAGTGAACCTGTGATATTCACCTGTCACCGATCCCTTGCAGGACACCATCATCAACAATCAGGCAGGTAGGAGGGATTTTTTCCAGAAGAAACATCTCCTGTCCCTTTCTACAAAAATAACCTGCCTGATTGTAGCTTTTTAGAAGTAGAACTTAAGTTCTGCTTTAGGATTCTTTGTAGTGGCCAGATTTTCCGGAAAAACTCGAGGTTGAGCACACAACAAAAAAGGGGGGAAAAAATAAAAATATGTAACATTATATTGCTATTGATTCCTTCTGAACATACTGCATGCAGATCATCAGTGTTGGGATTTAATGGCTGTATACTAGGTCTAAGCGATTTGGGTTATAAAGACAGATTTGAAAGCAGTGTGCATATGGAATTCACCCATGTAGAATTGTTACCATTTATACTTCTGAATTCTTTTTTTTTGTTTGGACAGGGGTACTTACAGAGTTTTAATACAGTTCAGTTTTAGATTTTCTACTTCTATCATTGCAATGCCTGTGAAAAATGAACAGCATTACACTGCCCTCTACTGCTTATATGTGGCAATACAATTATGTGTAACATTTTGGGAAACATGAAAACATGTACCGTATTTTTCGGACCATAAGACGCTCCGGACTATAAGACGCACCAGGTTTTCCGCACAAGGGAAAACAAGAAAAAAAAAATTGATTTGATTTCCCCTGAGATCCAGCGTGCGGCACTTGTGCCCGCCCATGAAGGCGGCGCCGA
>NW_027319837.1:0-3538 GCF_032062135.1 Pyxicephalus adspersus
ATCTGTATGTACAGGATCGGTGCTATACGATCGTTCGCAGATATCGTGCAGGATCGTTCGTCGTTCGTTTACCAACGATAATAATTGGAAGTGTGTACGTAGCTTTATGCTTTTGCTGTCAGCTAATGTGCAAATAACTAAAGCAAAAAACAGATCAAAGCTTAGTGTGTAAGCAATAAGTGGTCATGGCTAGTGTTGGTGAAAGATCTCACTATTCGATTCGACAGTTATTCGATCGAATAGGGGGATATTGTTCGGGTGATTGGACGTCAAATTTGAACACTAATAAAGTCAATTGATGGTATTTTTCGGGACTGTGTAGAACTGCAAGATTAATCTGGGGAGCAGAGCTTACAGCTCTGCTCCCCTGATTGCTCTTGCAGCCCCAGCATATCTATAGTATGTGTTCTTGAATAGGGATTCTCTATCCAAGAACTCAGGAGTCCCACGGGATCCTAGGGCACTGGAGCCTAAATAGCTAAGTCTCCCCATTCATTCACCTCCAGTGCTCTGTGATTGGCTGGAAAAAAAAAAAAACCTTATGACGCTTGAGCTGTCATCAGGGTTTACCTTTCCTCAGCCAATCACAGAGCACTAGAGGTGATGAATGGAGAGACTTGTCCTCATTTAACCTTTAGTGCTGTGCAGCCGTGGGAACCATCCTGTCATTGTGGGATAACCTGTAAAAAAATAAAAGTTTGTTACACAAATCACACCCATTCAATAAATTACTTTAACATTAAAGCCTCTTTTTTAACACATTTTTTTATACACAAATTTGCAAAGTAGAATCTTGTGTTTTTCGGATCGGGTCTATCCAAATTGGAACAGCCATATTCGGTTTAAATATAAGGACAACCCAAATTCGAACACCAACTAGTCATGGCCAATCAGAAGACTAATGAACAATAGAATATACTAAACAGATTAGGTTCACAACAAGAATATTAGATCAACAACCAGAATAATCTTAGGTGATAAGGATTTATTTTTATTGATTGCCTATAAACTGTAGACAGTGACAGTGTGGGCAGCATCTGGGCCTGCTAACATATCTTTTAACATTATTGGTCTCCTTAGGTAGGTAGCAAGTTATTGAAAATATATTAAATTACTTCCAGTTGTAGTTTCCTAACTTGTCTGTTAGTGCAAAAGAGTATATGAACTTCTTCTAGTGTATTAGGCAGTCTTTTCTGTTAACATATATACAGTTATATGGCACAATATTAGAAAAGGGCCCGCAAAGATTAAAAACCCAATGAAAACCTGAGACATCTTTTAACTCATAATAAAAAAAAAAATATTAAAATGACACCTAAAATTGTTAAAGGTTTTGTTCTTCAGATAGTCTAAAGGTAAAAAGCAGAACACATTTTAAATGTTTCCCTCTGTCATATATACGGTATACTAACACATCACAGAATCACAGAAAAAAAGGAAATGATATACATATGGCTGATATCAGAAGTACCCCCCTGACCTTATAAGATGGTTTCTGGACTCTTTTTAAAGTGAATAGGAACGACGTTAAAAACAGTAAAATTTAGCATAGTTGCAATGTGTACTAAATGTCATAATATGCTTTTTGCTACTGAATAGTTTAGTTTAGCTGGTATTGCTTTTTAACTTTATAAATGCAGCTATTTACATTTTATCAGAAACATATTTTAAAAAATTATTTGGTGAACAGAATAATTTTGAAAGTTTGTTTAAATTACTTCCAGTCATGTGGCATCTTCAAAACTAATATGGTACAAACAAATATGTTTAATATCCCTTGGCATATTCATGATTATGCTAATCAGTACAGTACTGAAGTAGCTTGTAAATTCCCATTTGATTTGTGCTTTGTAACAACGGCAAAAAAAAAAAAAAAAAATGAATACATTATGTTAGATTAAGAGTCCTGTAAATTTAGTATACTTGCAAAAAATACTGTATATCATCTAGGATTTCTTCAAGAATTATTTTTATATTAATGAATGTACATGATGGAATTTGAAGTAAGCATTTCATCATTTTATAGCAAGCACTTTATTAGATATACAGTATAATTTAATACATTTCTAAATGACAATTTAATATGCTTAAGTAAAATGCAACTGCAGCATTAAAACATTTATTTTTACAGTACACAGTGTATTTCACTGACAGATTTATTTATTTATTTCCAAAACCAAAATCTTCTTAAAGTATCAATGAACTGTAGTTTAAGAGAATGTTTAGAATACATAGTAAACTGTTTCTTAAAGCAGAAACTCAAAACACTTTGTTCAGTTTACTTTAATAAATTTTATTATCATCTACACATAATTTAATGGCTCACACTGGGGTTAGTTGTGCACTTATGTTTTATCTAATATTAATAATTGTCTAATATTTGCATTGCTTTGTCAAAAACATATTTTACATAAGTATTTATGTCGTTGGTGCTGTTTTGTAGTATCGAATGAAAGAAATTACTAGTGGTCTGTGGATAAAATTTCTCATTGATCTGAGGAAGTGGGCACTGTTATCGATAGGGATAGAAAGGGCAGTTAGCCTAATTAAAAAACAATATACTAATATACTTATAAAGGCATATGAAATGAAGCAGTCTCAAATACCAGCGAAACATGTATATTGAGCCCCTACCAATCACTTATTGATAAGGATTCTTTTGAATTTCTTCAAGTATGCCACTGGCAAAAACTTTTGATATAATGCAGTCTTACAATTGGATAGTATGTGGGGTGTCTCAACAGTATGGTACACTTGTTGTACAGTTGACATTCAAAAATTCAGGAACCTCTGGACCTGAGGAGTGCCGAATTTTTGAAAGTTATACCTACCTCCACACAAGGCCAGCCTTCCTCTCGCAGCACCCGCAGACATCTGGCACAGTTCCTGGGAGCAGGCTGCAGGGACTTTTTAACGTGTATTTAGTGTAGCAAGCAAGACCTGACAGCTGTTTCTGCAGAACAGTGCCAAAAAAACTTCAGTGGCCAAACAGTGTACTACAGTCCCTGTATTGAAAATGCGCTCCGAAATTCATGCTGGGAAACTGAAGGAACCGGATTATCAATTGCCGGATTTTCAATTGTCAACTGTAACTGTAACTTTTTCAAATTTTAATGTCCAGTGTTGACATTTTTAATTGATGAACATTAATGAGATTGCACCTTTTTTAAGAAAAAGTCAGAAACTTTTTTATTTTTAATGTATTCATCATGTATACCATTAAAAATGCCTTTTCATAAAAGGGCAGCATTGCTCATTTGAATCTTTACCAATTACCGTATTTTTCGGACCACCAGAAGTGGGGGGAAAAGTCCCTGCGTCTTATGGTCCAAATGTATCAAAATGTATCCTTCCCAGCTGCTGTCCCGTCCCCCCTGTAGCCCCCCCCTCTGCCTTTTCTCCTGTCTCCTGTTCAGCACGGCCAGAGTGACTGTCTCCTGTATCTTGCTCCCAGCTTCCTCCCACTCTCAGCATGATTGGCTGACAAAGTCATGCTGTGTTCCCTGAATAGCGTGCTGAAGATCACTCACAGCACACA
>NW_027319838.1:0-3536 GCF_032062135.1 Pyxicephalus adspersus
TTTTTTTTTTACATGATTGTGTGTTTCAAACTTTATTATATTCAGGATATCTACTAGACCCTTGTTCGGACATATTTCTGTAAGTTACAGGTCTACAATTTAAAAAAAAAAATTTCATGAAATACAGTGTACCGCCTTTGGTCCAGACATCAGTGAAACCCCCAGGAGGTTAAGAGGCATGGCATACAAAACAACAAGGCATTAAAGTGTAGAAAACCAGGTCAACAGACCCATCTGCATATGGATAAAAACCATACGTTAGGCCAGTGGGTGAGAAAAAAAAAAGAAAAAACACCCAACAAGTAAAAGTTAAAAAAATACTTGCAGAGCATGAGCAGGGGATACTGGCATGGGTCCTGAAAAACCAGCCAACTCCCCTCCTAGAGCTTTGGGTAACTCAGGAAACTCTTCCTCTGCGTTATGTTCCAGCTCCCTCTGGTCTGTGTCTCCATGTGCAGGGGAGAGTGTGTGACCACGTGCAGGGTCCGGTGGCGTGGCCAGAAAATACTGGCCAATCTTCCATTCTCGGGACCTGCTGGGTGTAGCAGCAGTAATCCGCTGATGTTTCCTTCCCATTAATGCAGAATGGCAACAGAAAAAGATGGTGAAGCCTGAGTTAAAAGGTAGTATGAAAAAAGTAGAAAAGAAGCAGGGTTTTTTTGGCAAAAAATTGAAATGTATTTGTCAAATTAGTACAAAGTGTGTGACACAAATTTTATTGAATCGGTGTAAGAAAAGCAAAGATGGTAAAATCACAATTATACTATAAAGGCATCCCTCAGTTATATATTATTAGGGATATAGCTCGCTTACTAAATAGTAAGTCGTCTGAATAAGTGTTGCAACAGAAATACACAAAGTTAAAAAATCTCCATCCCAACTCGCTTCGCCAGAAGGCTTTATCAGGGGATGTGCAAGTAGAGTGAGTAGGAGGAGAATGGTGCATACCCATCCACACGACCATAGTAGACAACTACAGGAAAGAGTTTATTCTACTTCTAAATGAGGCTCACTTTGAAGGCATTTTTGATCAAAAAACAAAAGATTCCCTTTAGATCCAATGTCCTCCTACTCCAATTTTTTATCCTGCCAAAAATTCACAAGTACCCCACTGACCCTAGCGGGAGACCCATTGTATCTGGAATCAATTCACTGACTATGAATGCCAGTGATTTAGTAGATTCCTATCTGAGACCGTTAGTCATTCAATTGCCATCTTATCTCAAAGATACGATAGAGCTTTTAAAACTCACCAACAATCTGTCTGTACCCTCCGATACAATACTGGTTGCCATTGACATCGAGGCATTATACATATACATATAATACATATATTTTCCTCATGACAAAGGGATTGAGATGGTCAGAAATTGTATGGAACGTGAAACTCCACAGTACCATTCACGAAACACTTTCATCTTATCATTGCTTAAATTCATTCTTGAAAAGATTTTCTTAAAGTCCAAGGAGAGGCTATGGGCACTAAATGTGCCCCAACCTATGTGTGAAAAGTGGGAAAGAAACATCATGGAATCTCACAATATAAATTCAAAGAACACCTAATACTCTGGAAAAGATATATCGACGAAGTACTAATACTCTGGTCTGGCTCTTTTGAAACCCTTTTGGAATTCTTCACAACACTACAAACAAATATCATTAACCTAAAATTAACTATACAGTATAATACGAAGGAACTACCCTTTTTGGACCTCCTACCATGCATTAACAAAGACAATTCTATTTCTACAACTCTATATCGGAAAGCCATAACTGGAAATACAATATTGCATGCCACCAGTGGCCATCCTCAACCCCTTAAAAGGTGTATCCCATATAGCCAATATGTGAGACTCTGAAGAAACTGCTCTAGTGACAAAGATTTCAGGATTGAAGCTAAAGCAGCTCCAAATAGAATTCCTAGCTAGAGGATACCCAAGAAAACTTTAAAAGAAATCTTTTCAAAGAGCATATAACAAGTCTAGGACAGAACTCCTATCAGACAAAAATACACAACAACCTATCTCTAATTTACAAAGCATTCCTTTAGTGACTAAATTTCATCAGAATCATGAAATGTTTTTGAATATTTGCAGTAAACACTGGCACTTATTAGTATCAGTACATCAACTATGTAAATTTCTTACTGACAAACCATGAATTATCTACAGAAAATCCCCCTTCTAGGCTTGAAAGATCATTTGGTACATAGCCATTTCATAACAAAACAATTGGAAGTATACAACACCAATGGAACATTCCGATGTGGGAAATGTGGTGGTGACACCGACATAAAACTAATGAGATGTGAAACCAAATGAATTTTCAACCTGCAAGTAACTAAGCAACTGGGCTTGAATGATATCATGAGTTTCAAACCTTTTCAATCCAGTTAAATCTTAACTTTTCCCCTGTTACATGCTATCCTGACAATACCCTTGTATTCCTCTTGCATACCTCTGCTATGGATCTGTGTATTTATCTCCTTCTTAATTGTTTCCTATGTAACCTTTCCTTTTCACTTACCTAAGAAGCATAAATTACTATTACTCTATGTTCAACTATAAATTTTTTTTATGTGAAAATTTCATCATAGACACCTTGATTTATATCACCATTACAAAATATCTTTAATACTAGCTAATAGTTTGCAATTATAGCATGTACATACTCATATTACTATACCATACGCTATTATGAAAGTGTCACACAAATTTGTAAGCGGACAGTTATCTAGATATGTTAAAATCTTTGGTAATATGTTAATATATAACTTATGCTAGGATATAAACTGTCACATATGAAGTGCATCCTTGTGCACCCATATAGATTATACTAATTAGTGTATTATGAACAATGGAGATGTTTCTACTTGCATTGAATCCATAGTATATATGCACTTTTAACACATCTTTTTTACATAGATAAGTTATCTATCCAACAGACACCTCCTATCAATCATTCAACTTCCATCCATTTCTCCAACCCCGGTGCTGCCCCCCCACGATGATTAGGGGATCCTGTGTTTGAATACACCATTTTCCCAGTAATTACAAAAGAGCTGGGGTAACTTATCTCTGACTTATCTCTGACTTAATTCATAAATAGAGCACCAGCAGTTTTACATTACTGTATACCACGTATACTATGCATAGATCTTTGAGAGTTGATAACTATCTCTCTCCCCTAATATATTCCTATTAACACTGTTGTTACTTAACAAACCATTATTGTTTTTAAAAGAACCATATTGTTTTAAAGAAGTCCTGTCTACCTTTTACTAATTATCATACCTGCAAGTGAATATTACTGGAACCACCTTGATGCAACTCACTTGAACCACTTGGTTTGGCATCCAGGTGCTGCAGCAACACTGTATAAACCCAGTAAGTTAACCACCTGAGCGTTACACTGATTTCTAGATTTCTGTTCCAGAAGCGTCACAGGTTTTCATGAAATTTTTTTTTTTAAATTGTAGACCTGTAACTTACAGAAATATGTCCGAATAGGGTTCTAGTAGATATCATGAATATAAA
>NW_027319839.1:0-3535 GCF_032062135.1 Pyxicephalus adspersus
GTAGTAGTTTTCCCAGCTTCTGATCACCAGCTGTTTCATAAATGCTGAAGACTCAGTCATTAGGTATTTATCATTACCTCCAGGTGACTGTAAATAGTAACTAGATTTACAGTATGAATAAAAATACATCTTACACCACCAGTTCACAGTAAAATAGCGATGAAGCAGCCAGAGGTAGGTCAAAGTTAGGTCCTATCCTGATCAGAGGGAGAGCTCTATAAGTGACAAATAAAGCAATTTGAATGTGTTGTCATTTTATGTGTTGCTGTAGTCTGCCTAGCTTGTTTGCACTGCAATTAGAAGATTATGTTGCAAAAACATTAAACACTGACCTCAAATCAAGTATTTAAGTTTTGCACACTTCTGGCAGGGGCAGCTCAGAGATAATGGCACCAAGAAAGTTTTTTTTTCTTTAGAAAAGCTTTCTGATTATAGAAGTAATAATTCTGTGGCAAATCTTTAAGAACCGTTCAGAAATTACTATACCTTACCTGGTAAACTTGCCAAGAACACACATATAGGTTTATAAGAGAACACAGTTTACTAAACTCTCATATATGATTTATGTTCATTTTAACTTTAATATTATGGGTTTTTTTTGTAAATCTGCAGGGTGCATTAAAGTTACCTAATGATCCTGTAATGAAGGTTCAGGCACTCTCTGTTACAGGGTGACATTGATCTGTGTCATTCTTCATATTTAAATTCAACATTGTCACATGGGCCTCCAAAGGAGACCACAAGTTTGAAAATTCATATCTTGTCCCTAAAATAAAAAAAGTCTAATAAATGTCATGAAGTCGTTATTAAAGTGCATATAGATTGGACGTGACTAATGCAGGAGATCAACATCGCTGAGATGCAATGAAGGATGAAAAGGATCAAAAATAATTTATTGAATCAAACATCGTAACTGTTTCTGATATGAAATGTCGTATTTATTGAATCTTGATGTAATATATTTCTTTTTCAAACATAAATGTTAGGACTTATGATGAGTTACAATACTGATATATGTCACCATTCATTTTCAGTGGCACCCCAACATACTACTCCAATAGTGGGCTCCATTACTCCATTACAGCACTACTAGCTAAAGATAAAAATGCCATGGGCTCAAAGTTTATATGAAGCCAGTGGATAAACCTTTTAATACAAAAGAAATTTGTTAAAATGAGTCCCACATATCTGTTTATATTGGAATAAGCCCCAGATCCAAGATCAAGGCCAATCTGGGGCCCCTATGCTAATGGTGGCAGCTAAAGTCATCCTGCCAAACAAGAAATGCATTCACAATGGAACTCATATCTAAATAGACAAAAAGCTTGGGTATGAACCTACTTGAGGGGCCAGAAGTCCCTGAACCATGGGATGCTTCCAGACCTTTGTGAAATTTACCCAGCTCTGGTTTAAATACCAAATGGTAAAAAAAAATCAGATTAAAGAACTAATTTATATTCCAGGTTTTCTAATCATTGTTTTCTATTCTCGCCATCATTCGTTTTCAATGCAGTGTGGGATTCTACAATATTCACTGTTTTATTACATGTAGAGATTTGCATAAATAAACAGACCCTATTTCCATAAGAGCTTTTCATAGAGCTTACATTCACATGCAAACCGAGGTCTCCTGTCTACAGAAACCTCTTATTTCCTCATAAATAATGGTCTTGGGGATTGACAACCATATTTTCCATGTAAGTCAGCTGTGAGCATGCTTTGCTGCATGCCTAAGATGTATTGTAAAGCTGGAAAACTGTTCTTTTTTTCTCCACATTGTGAAATTGATCTGATTATGAAGGGAAGAGGCGAGTAAAATGCAGTTATCGGTATTATTCCCCCCAAGGCTGACCGTTTGTAAAAGATCAGCATACTGATCTACAGCTGTAAAACTAGTTTTATGCTTTTGTTTATTTTAGGATTTTTGTGCTTGAAAATATTTCCATATTTGGAGAATCTTCCAGGTTTATGTATTTAATGGCAGTATTTGATTCTCCACCAATCTCTCTTATTTATAAATAGTCCCCATATCATATCCCCATGATGATGTCCCCATGTCTGGTACTCTTCCTACTCCCTATGATACCAGACACAATGGCTGTGCTGTAGCCTAGCAGTGTATGATAACATAGGTACTCTACATGAAAAGTAAAAGTTATTAGAGAACATAAAATAATTATCCCACATTGACTTAAATGAAATAGCTGCTGATTGCAGAAGAATCAAATATTGCTTACATATTTGGTGTTGTAAAAGGAAAGGAAGTAGAATACAGATGATTATATCATGCAAAGTACTTATTTTTATTGATGTACAAGTGTGCAAATAATGTATGAATACACATAAAGCAGACCTTTGTTTTTTTGGCTTTATTAAAAAAGTATTCACATGTAGCTTTGGACATCCTCACACATATGCCCTGATTTATCAAATGATAGCTTGCCACGCGCATATACGCTGTGCTGGATACAGCGAATTACCACGAATGCTATTGCACTTGCCTGCCAGATTACAGCATTAAAAAGAGCAGTGGTGGTTGAGAATTCGCCGATTAAGGTGATTAATTTTCCAGCTGCGCGATTAAGGTAGGTCTGGTAAGATCTGTCAATGGTCATGTCATAGCAATCAAAAAGCGCTCACCTGGTCTCTGTGTGCACCTACAGACCATTGCAGGTCAATTTGAATCTTTAATGATTTTTTTTTTTGATAAGTGATAAAGTTTTATGTTACATTATACTAATTCGGAAAATGTGTTCATTTATAGTTTGCTTTGTTGCAGTTGTTACTTTTTTGTTTAGTTGCAACACTGCAAAATAATTTATATCAAGCTGTATATATAATAATTAGCACTTTGTAATATGTCATCACATAATTGTATGAATGTGAAAGAAAAAAAATGTTCCTAAGCATTTTGGATCTGATTCAAATGTCAATATACTTTGGCTTTAGAGAAATCAAATCTTTGAAAAAAGTTATTGTTGCCAAAGCTGGTATAGTACATGTATCAACAATTATATAGTGATTTCACTTGTGTGTGTATGTAAAATAGGTTTAAATGTATTTACTATTTTAACTGGATTGGTTTGTGGGGGAGAGTGATTAATCAAGTAAGTTTGCTTGGATGTTATGCATTGATGTGACTTTGTAATCCTCATTATTGTTAGTTTCATCTGTTGCTGCAATGTTTTTGTGCCTGTTTTAAAATGATGGTCTCTATTGGTTAGCAATTTTTCAACCTCTTTCTTACAATATATATGTAATAATTGTTAATTTAGGTTTTGTCATTTTACCCTTGAATACTTAGTACAAATGTATGCATGGTTTCCACTACAAACTGATACTTGGCCCCCTTGTTGCCTTTGTCCCATTCTCAGTCATATTGGCACATATTGGTATTTGAAAGTATTATGTAGGTTTTCAATTTATAAATTAATTGTCATGATTTTTATTTTTTAAATAGTCTGACATTTGCTGAATAAGCTGTGGTTTTCCTTTAACATAGTTCACTCATGTGGATCTGCCACCCTTCTACAGA
>NW_027319840.1:0-3535 GCF_032062135.1 Pyxicephalus adspersus
CAGCCCAATTCTTTACATACCTTTGACAGTGAATCAACAAACAAATGACCAACGCTACACTCCAGTCTCGTCATCTGATTTTCTTCTTCATGAAAATCACAGGATATCTGGCATTAACAAAGGCACAAACATGTTTTAAAGGATGCTACAGAATGACTGTAAATGTTACTTTCTGAAAAGTGTTTGCTTTTAGGTATATAGAAAAACAATGTGACTGTTATGGGGGTTAGTTTAGGTTTATTCTTCCAACAGAGATGCACTGTAGAGGAGCACTATGATTTCATATACATTTACATTTGTAAAATTGTAATTTTTAAAAGTGCACACTTAAAGTGCAGCTTTCAGTAAAATTAGGGTCTTTGTAGAGGAACTTCTGAATGTATTCTTCTTTAAAGAAGACAGTCCTAAAAAAGGATATACATCAGTCCTTGCTGAAGACATACATACACCAGCAAGAGTGCATCCAGGTGATGGTAAGTGGCTGCAAAGGGCCAGAAGAACTGACAAGCTGCAAAAACAGTATTTGATAAATAGCAAACATTTTGGATACACAATTCTTTGTGGCAATGGACACTATGGGTCTGATTTATTTAAGCTTTCAAAGACTGTAGAGGGTTCACTTTTTATCGGTGAACGTGGGTGATCCAAAAAACCTGAACCTTTGCTGGATTACCCATGTTCAATCCTCTCCAGCCTTGAAAAGCTTTAATTAATCAGGCTCAATGTACCAGTTGTATGTGTTTTGCACTGAAAGACCATTCATTACAATACCTTGCTGTTTTATTACTGTAAACTTGTAAGTTCCTCTGGGGTGTGTACTAACCTGATTGGATTTATATAGTCAAAAGCAGTGGCCCCAAACTTTTTTTTTTTGCACCATGGACCAGTTTACTGCATGAAAATGTATCCACGGACTGGGGGTATTTTCTTGCATGAATCTGGTCTGGGGGTAAAGGAGGGGGGTGTCCATACTTGTTGGCTACTGTCTTTGCTGTGGCTGGAGGGATCTTTGTCCATTCACCTGTCAGTTTGGTCAGCCAATCCTGTATGCCAGCTTATGTGATTGGCTGGGAAAAGCAAAGCTGAGAGGACACAGATTCTTTCTGTAGCCGACAAGGATGGCTGTGGCTCAGTTTGGCACAACTCACAAATTGATATCGATCTGCAGCCTGGCGGTCATGTGTTGGTTTACGTTGAAATATTACGGTCCTTGTATATCAACTATTTAACCATTGCAAAAAAGTCAAGTGTATATACTGGGTCTGAGACAGCTTCCTCAAGTGCTTTCATATATTTGGGTTAGAGAAATTATGTTAGGTATACATATAATAGTTATATAATAGTAAAACCACATCAGATAGTTGAAAAAGTTTATTACCAGGTCCAGAACTTTGATGAAGAAAAGTCCTTTGGGTAATCTCATTTGCAGAGTGGATTGATAGGCATCATCACCAGCATTGAAGAGTGAAATGTTAAGCATGATGGTCTTCGTGCCTCCAACTATGAGGTGTGTTTTGTTTTCAAATCTGCAGACAGAGAACATATTTACATAAGATGTACATTTATAATGCATCAACAAGACAAAGTGTATTGACAAGGTTCAGCTAAAGAGGTTTATTCTCCTCAAAAACCTTCAGAATATACAAGCACAAACTCGGTTATGACCTTGTAAAAGTAGCAGTGACATAATCACTGTGCTGTACATGTCATGTGGAAAGCCCTGGTCCTCCCACACAAAATGAGGGAGAGTACAGGGCCAGTCAATAAACACAAGAAGGAAATGCAGCAATGACTGCTCTTTTAAGATTGCTGCACAGATCCAGACAAACACTCCCCAAGATGAACACCCTAAATACCCCAGTAAGTTGTTCTTTATGGCCACGGTCACACAGATGTACATGGTGGTGTTTTTAAGCTGCACTAAACCTTTCAAAGTTCTCCAGGTTCTCCTTTCCTGGGACAGAGATTGCTGAAACAACATAAAGGCTTGAGAATCCCCTACACCCAGGGCTTGTGGATCCTTGCCATTGTACTTGAAAAGCTATGGGTTCCAACTGGCCCTCCTTCTCACTTCCTCTGGAAGGCCCCAGGTGCCCAGACTGACCCCCCTACATCCACCCCTCCTGCAAACTATGAATCAATAAAGATTTTCATCACAGATTTTCTTGTTATATTTTATGTTACAGAGAACACACTTCTGTATGCAATTAAAATTATAATGTAAATTAAAATTTAAATACAAGACATTTTAATTTATAAAAAAAATGGATAAAATACATGAAGGAAGAGAGTGGGAATGCAGATGTGTTTAATTCATTTAAATACTGTAAAAATGTTTGAAAAGATGCAAATAAAGTGACATTTATAGAATGATCTGGCAAGAGACCAAAGCATTAGTCATTGTACACCTTAGGGAGAGAAGCTGGCACAGACACAAGCAGCAGAAGGTGAAAGTACTGCATAAACAGCTAGGCTCCAAGACAACAGCAAATTACACAGAAACATATTGCTAACGGTGTAGCAATTACATTTCACATTTTTTTTCTTATGGTCTAATAATTATACATTATATCTGCTGAAGTGAAAAACCATCAGTTGATCTCGCCAGAAACACAGTTACCTCTGCAGGATTATCGGATCAGTGTTCTGTATTAAGTTCCGCATTCAAAATTCTGGGATCAGGCAGGACTTTATTTTAGAAAGGTCCAGGCAATGCTCTTTTTGCAATAAGTATACTTACCTGCCTGATTGAAATCCTAATTTTAAAAAAAATAAATGCATGCACGCTGAGATACCAGGCACAAACTGGCTTCCCATGTGGTTGCAAAGACTGAATTAATTTCTGCTCGCCTGTGCGGGAGTTACATCACCTCGGCCAATCAAGATGGCCTACGAGCGAAAGCAAAAAGAGAAGAAGATGGCAGTGCCCATGATGGAACAGGGACATATGAGTGCAATTTAAAAACTGCATTCAGGCAGGTAAGGTTTTATTTAGAGCAGATAGGACATCCTTGGGTCTTTGTATTTCCCTATGTATTGCAAGCAAATCAGGGGTGATTAGAAGAGATGGCAGGGTTCTGTGCACTGACAAAATCAAAGCAACCTGCAGGCATCACACGAACCATTTGAAGAAGTTGTGTGAATATTGTGAATAATAAAGTTCCCTGATGTCATTTGAAGTTGAAAATGCCCACGATTGGAGAACCAAATGAATGAAAGATGTGGTTGAAGGACATCCAGACTGGAGGGGAAAGGACTAAATGATGTTCCACATGTTCCAGCCAGGAATAATACAACTACTGATTACTGTGAGAAGCTCAAAGTGTGCAGTGAAAGTGGAGTAAGTGATTTTAAAGCATGAGAGGAGATCGTACACGGTGCTAGACTGAAGGGAAGGCTGGAGTCCAGATTTAACTAATTCTAAAGAACAAACGGCAAATTAAGTCCTATCAAGTGCTTACTGCAGCTGGTTATTTCATAGGACAACCTAGATGAAAATATAAGGCTCAGTGGATGTCCAGAAAGTTCCTCTACA
>NW_027319841.1:0-3534 GCF_032062135.1 Pyxicephalus adspersus
TGCTGTGCTATATGTCAGAGCTATATTAGGATGTAAGTGTGTATGTCATCACTAGGAAATGCATGGCGAGATTTCAACCAAACTTGCTATACATACTGAGACTCATGTGAGTGAGTGGTATATTTGCATCTATGTATGTATATATGTGTGTATGTCGTGCTCAGCACAGTGTGCCTTTTGCTTATATTTTTACATACTTTTTTTGCACTACGGTATAATATAAGTTTGCAACAAATAAATAGCCGGGCAACGTCGGGTAATCAGCTAGTATATCTATATAAAATTGGATGTATGTGTGTGTGTGTTCCACTATCACTCAAAAACACATGGAGACATTTCAACCAAACTTGCTTGACATATGACTGAGACTCATGTGAGTGAACCGCTGATCTTTATACAGCGTTGTGCTTTATGTCAGAGCTATATTTGGTGATCACTAGGAAACGCATGGAGACATTTCAACCAAACTTACCATGTTCCACCATCACTCGGAAACACATAGAGACCTTTAAACCAAACTTGCTAGACATATGATACCGCTGATCTTTGTACAGTGCCGTGCTATATGTCAGAGGTATATAAATGTATAATAATAGTGTGTGACTGTGGGGGGACATTAGAGTGTCAGCTCCTCTGTACAGAGACTGATCGGTCCAGCTCACTGCTTCATTGTACAGCACTAAGGTATATGTCAAATAAATCTATATATAATAAATTGGATGTATGTATGTGTGTATTTCATCACTCGAAAACGCATAGAGACATTTCAACCAAACTTGCTGGACCTATGACTGAGACTCATGTGAGTGCACCACTGATATTTGTACACCGCTGTGGTATATGTCAGAGGTATATTTGCATTTATGTATGTATGTATTGCTCAGTGACAGTGTGTCTTTTGCCTATATTTTTACATTTTTTACTTTTTTTTTTTTTTACTCTTTTAAAAATTTCAGGCCAGTAATAATTCCTTCAATAAACGTAAGGCAATTGGCCGAGTGCAATCAAAGGCAAAAAAGTGAAACAACACCGTAGACAAGAAAATCACTATAGCTTTATTTGATTCTTTTTCCTGTATAATATAGGATTGCAATAAATAAATACCCGGGCAACGCCGGGTTATCAGCTAGTATGTATATATATATATACTTTCACTGACTTCTTATGAACACACTCAGGTTGGTTATATTGAGTTGCCCCCTGGAACCTTTACAGTTAGCCTCCCTTTCACTTGCCAGGGATTTTTTGCAACCCACTGTAATGGTGAATGTTGAGCAGTTAATAGACACAATATAAACTTGGACTGTGTAATTATATTTTTCCTATACATATTACAAGGGCCCAATTCTAAAAAGGACCAATGAGAAGTAATGCTCCCTACTAGTAGGTGGAAGACTCTTCGCTATCAGCGGGAAGAATGTCACTGCCTCTCAGAAAGACGATTAATGTTCCATGTTAGCAAACTGGTTTACTGCTGCCTGTCAAGAAAAAGAAGACTGGTTCCTGGATGAATAACTGCTACCTATCAATAAGAGGACTGCTGTTTCTTATTAGCAGAAGTAATACTATTCTTTTTTAGCAGGGTCCCTATCAGAAAGAGGAATATCATTCTTTTGGATGGAAAGATATTAAAATTCCATTTCAATTTGCATCTGATATACTCAATTGATCATGTATACAAGACAACATGTGCATTTTCAACAAATATCCACCAACATGTTCCATCTCACAGCTGATTGAAACCCAGAAAATTGTCCTCTTGTAATTATTCATCTGCACAATTCCATTCAGAGTGACTTTGATTTTTGGATCTGAAATCAGTTTAGAAGTAGGAATCTGCCCATGTATCTTAAACAGGTGATACAATGTTCCACGTCATCAGAAGGATCCCTCCTGAGAAAAAATACTGTTCCCAAGTATCAAAGTTATTATCATATCGGTTCACGTGCCAGTCTCTATAGGCAGGAGGAGTGCACCTAACAACCATCTCCGAAAAGCAACAATATAAGACTGCCATGAGCTATATTCCTCTATATTGATTTCATGAAAAGCATGTGTATGTTGGTAAAGCATTATTGTGTTAGTGAAATATTAATAAATTAAATATAATTGCACCCAAAACCAAAAAATCAATAATCAATAATGCTGTGTAAATGTTCAGTAAATACACTTCCCAACAGCTGGAGCAGTATACTATGTCAACAAGATGAATAAGAACTAAAAGAAATGTTTCTTAAAACTGATGCACATCCAATTTGATCCAATAGAAATATTACATAGTAGCCTAAGTTGAAAAAAGACATAAGTCTATCACGTTTAACCACTAGGGAAATAAGGGAAATGTGACTTGTCGATGTTGTTATTAGATGACATATTGGTGGAATATCCTCTTAAGAACTCAAAAGCCTGGAGAAAACATATATTAATATTACTTTTTTCACAGGAGAATTTTGCATTTTATTTTAACATTTGTCTTTTTTTTACTTGGGTTTAGAATATTGTAATACCCTCTGAGTACATATACCTTGGCTTCTGTGCTTCTATCTCTAAACATGAAGTAGTTAAATATGACATAGGATATTTATTTTTTATCTTTTCAAGAGGGATATGACTACTTCAACTCTCTGTGCTCATCCAGCAATGAGTGTCTTCCTTTAATCTCTGTTTACAGGAACGTGAAGCCATCCTTTGCCAATATTTATGGCTGGCTGCCTATTCCTCTAAAGTGTTTTTGCCTTTTCAGAAATGGAATATACTTTTGGCACTTCTGATAACTAGAACACAGATGTAATTTCATAGGATGGTTAAACACACTACTTGATAAAACAATTTGGGTAAATAATTTAACATTTGGCTTCATCAAAGCAGCAAATGTAAGCATTTTGACATTTTTAAGTATAAAGCTTTACATACGCCAATGAAGAAAAGAACACAATGTAATCTATAGCGAGTTGTTCCTCCTGAAAGCCAAGGGTATTTTAAAGTAGTCAATTTGCTGTCTGGAGGGAGGGGGCAACATTTTTTGCCACATTTAAAAGGTTTATGCTGCCTGTGCCCTAGCATCATCTACTTCAGCTGCCACTTCAATTACCTGCAATGCACAGGGAAGAATGAAAGATTGTAACTTGCTGCAGTAACAACTGAATTACTTTATTGGGCTGAATCTGCTGGATTTAGACCTACCCCTTGCACATGTAGGAAGGCAGGGATGGGAGTGTTCTGCATCTGGAGGCTCAGGGAGAGGAACCTGTGTCCACCAAGCCAGAAAAGATGGGTCATGGGACAATATAGAAGAAATCATAGTTTGAGGAATTCATTGGGTGGGGTTGAGACTTTTAAATAGATATTTATACAGTATTTATAGAGCACCCACATAATATGCAGTGCTGTACAAAGTCCATTGTCATGCCAGTAGCTATCCCTCAGAGGAGCTCACAATCTAATGTCCCTACCATAGTCATATGTCTTTATCACAGTCTAGGGACATTTTTTTGGGCAGAAGCCAACTAACCTAACTGCATGTTTTTGGAATGT